>NC_064641.1:658805156-659092656 GCF_023864345.2 Schistocerca serialis cubense | reverse complement strand
GTGTCAATTACAGACAACTATTCAAAGAATATAGAAATTCCTGTTTTCATAATGTGTGTACTACAACAGGTTCGGGGTAATGGTCTTTGACCAAAACCAGTTGGACATTAAAGAAAAAACTGAACAGCAGCTTAAAGTGTTACATGATGCCATTTCCAAAATCTATACTTTTACTGGTGTTTTTGATTTGGTGTCTCAGACTAAAAATTCAAATGTGTGGGGGTTCAATCTCAGCTTGGCGCTACGAACTTTTTCTGACACTTATTATTTCTTTCACATATGGCAAAGATTTGTACATGCAAGAAGCTGCACCATGTTTTAAAGTCTACTTTAAAATGCAGGTCCCCCTATAACTGACTGAGGAAGTCAGTTCATAAGTAATTGGCAAGAGTATATCTCCTCCAATGGCATCAGGCCTAGTAATGCACTGAGACGTTCAAACCAATCTACAGACCTTCATCTGTAGGTTTCTTAATCTCTCTGATCAAATATTTTTCATATTTGTTAAACATCTACAAGGCCATCTCCTGACCCCCCCACCCCCTCCAAAAAAACTAGTTCTTCACTCACCTTCATAAATTTTTGTCTGAAAACATGGCTGATTACCAGCAAAATATATATCAGGATAATCAGATATTATGAATGGATCCTCTTCATAGTACGGATAAGTTGCTGAAATCAAAAACACACAAATTAATTCTACATAAATTTCAAATATTTTATCCAATGCTAATTGGAAGAACTTACAAAGTGTGTCTGGACATGTTGGAGCAAGGTGAGCCCATTCCAGAGTTTGCTCCAGAATGGTCAGTGGATCTTCAAGACGACTGTACCGTGTTATATCATGTACTGGCTGCCCTGATGTACCTAATATACGTCGGCCTCCAAGTTCACATTCATATGGATTTGGAACACCATGCAAACTCTGGTACGATGAAGCCTGTTTCAAATACATTTATTCACTTACAATAGAAAAAAATAATGCTTCAAAATTACGTTACAAACTAGGAAATGTAGGAAAATTGACATCAAGTGACAGCAGAATAGCAAATGCAATATTCTCACTCCTTAAGAATTTGGACACACTCCACATTCCATTTAGTAGACTGGTACACAACTACACCCCCCCCCCCCCCCTCTCAAAAAAAAAAAAAAAAAAGAGAGAGAACAAGTGCAAAACACTATATATACAGTGTTTTTCGTCATCTGATGAGAGATTTTGTTTGATAACTGAATAATACTCCACAATCAACTTTTTAAATGTGCCTGTCTGCCATTCAGTGTCTCCTGTATCTGTTGGATTTAGCCTAATTCTTATTGTTACCATGGCCCATCTATATAAGAGTACTTACGTAATTTTATGTTTTTACATTAAGAAGGGTGGATGGATAGAGAGGTAGGTCGGTATGGGATGTAATTTTTACAAGTTTATACATTAAGAAGGGTGGATGGATGGCTAGGTATGTTAGTATGGGCGCACGACAGCAAGGTCTTCAGTACCTGTGCTAAAACAGTTTTGAGACAGTGTTGGTAAAATACACTTCACAGGAGTATAAAACAGCATGGGAAATAAAGGTAACAAAAATTGAAAAAAACTGTGTGTGCACCCCAGAAGCACGGAATGCAGTATTGTGCCAACATTAAAACGCTAATTCAACATGAAGAAAGGGTATATATGTGGACAAGGAAAAATAATTCCCAGATTTCCCCGGTTAAAAATACGCTTTTTTCTGCGTGAAAATACACTTTTTACATATTAAGTAACAATATATTTTCCCTCGGAACCATAAATCTTATCAATCCTCTGAATGGTTAAGGTTTCATACACCGGCATATAACTTCCAGGCACTTTAGAAAATGAACCCCAGGCAATGTGTATGCTGCATATTTTTGTATCTTGATCTCACCAGCTGGTAACAGCAGATATTCAGAACATAGGATACGTGATGTAGTCAGCCAATCACAACATTGCTGTTTAGTAGTACAAACGCACAATTAGGAAAAGTTGATGGTTTGTTTTAATATACACAGTATACCTACAAGAAGCTTTCCCATGTAATGCTGGTCTTTTTTGCTTGTGTTCCACTTTAACATACATCAGACTAATGTGCCAGTAAAATTTTAAATAATTGCATAAATGGCTGGCCCTCAAAGCATTAAGCTTTAAATGAGAAACAAACGATCTATGATTTGAGAAATTCAAAGCACATTCGCACACCTAACATAATACACCTCGCATAAAATGAAATTTACTTTGAAAGTAACACTTTTCAAACCACCATTCATAATATTTTCCCATGACCTGTTAGAATTTGTTTCACCAGTTGTCAGAGTGTGCCACAAAACGGCATTACCGTGCATTCACAGCTATGAAGAGGCAGGAAGCCTGTATGTTTGTACATATATAGAATTAACAGATGCTACATTGCGTCATAAACGAAACAGGACATCAGAGAATACTAAAAAAGCACCGGAACTTCGTAAACCATACTAAAATGCATAATTTGGCTTAACGTGCACATTTGTATGCCCAGATTCACAAAGAAGTAGGCCACAACTTGACATTAAGCTTTCCAGTGTGGTTTTCGCGATGAAAATTTTCTTGGAGTACCAGTATTGTATTACCTCAAGTTTGGTTCTTTACTATGGCATAATGTCACACATGCCAGAAGATAAAACGTGCACTTGAAATTCAGCAAACAGTTGACACTAGCCAAGAGTGTTTCACATAAATTTACCGCCTCTGTGGAAAAGATTAATAAAACCAAATTTCTTTACCAAATCGACAAAAATAACTTCATTGTTCTGCAAGGCAATTAATGCCCAACTTCCAAAAACCCGGAAATAAAATTAAAAAACTGAAACTAATAACATATTTTAGCCTTCCATAATTATATGAATGTATTTTAATTCACCTGATAGCTCCTGGCCGCAGAAATATGTTTTGTTTTCTTTGATGTGAGAGCCGTAAACGAAGAGGAAACACCAATATCATTGAATGTTAATGCAAGTCACATGGAGACAACCCCCCTTCCCCAGTACAGCTCAGACTGCTCTGCGCATGTGCGAATCTGGTCACTTGGGCGCACCAGAAGAATTTTTCCAGGTAGCATCTGGCTGCTTGTTGCTACTGCTAATATAGTTTACAGCTGCGCATGAAGTAGCCAGAAGCAGGAGAAGGTACTACTTATATGCAACTCCATTGTCCTGCTCCAAGTGATCAGACAGGACATCACCAACTTGGTACCTAAAATACCATGGCAAGAGAAAGAACCGATTAAAAATGGGAAGACATCTGCAAAAACTCCATTTGTGAAGCTGATCGAAGATAAGATGTCTCCAAGTAGTATTGTGGGCCTTCTCGATGTCAAAAAATATATCCAGAAGGTGGTGATGGCGCAGGAAAGGCTGTTACATAACCACATCCAGGAGGGCCAGTTTATCAAAGGTGGAGCGATACCTCCTGAATCCACACTGAAAGCGACAAAGGAGTTGCCTGGATTCTAAGATCCAGACAAGGCACCATCTGACCACCCACTCCACAATCTGCTTTAACTACTTGGATATGCATACGGTCTTTCTCAGGTTTTAAAAGAGGAATTAAAACTGCCTCACGCCATGAGTCAGAAAAGTGTCCCGATGTGCAAATGACATTAAAAATTGCAATGAAGATATCTTTGTTTCGCCTTGTGAGGTGACACAGCATATTGCAATGGATTCTGTCATGACCAGGAAATGTGTCACGAGCCGCAGACAATGCAGACTCCAGCTCCCTCACAGAAAATGGGTGGTGGACCAGATGTCTAAACTGCTCCTCTCAACAATTGCTCTAAGGTGCTGGAAACATGGATCCTAATTGGCAGCTGCAGGAACTGTGGCAAAATAGGCTGCCATAGTCTGCACAATGTCTCACGGATTGATTTGGAGAGTG
Source organism: Schistocerca serialis cubense (assembly GCF_023864345.2). Classification (NCBI taxonomy): domain Eukaryota; kingdom Metazoa; phylum Arthropoda; class Insecta; order Orthoptera; family Acrididae; genus Schistocerca; species Schistocerca serialis. Next base: position 659,088,725 of record NC_064641.1, on the reverse strand, counting down.
CCATTCCCCATTACAGCAGCCATGGAGCAACTCTCTCCCCTCCCAGAAATTCTCCTGATGGTCTCCTATACAAAGGAACTCTTCATGGAACAATTAATGTGTTCAGGAACTGTTGCCATGACCTCTTATTGCTCTCTCGAATAATCCGGCGACATTTTGCACTAACTGCTCAAAATGCTACAAGATTCTCTGTAGTTGATCAGCACTTGAACTGACACAGAGGCACACACCTAGTCCTGATTGCAGAGTGGCATTCATCATTCCACCAAGAGACGGGCTGCCTCATCAGTTGTCCCGTGGACTGTGAATTGGATGCTACATCAGTGCAGTGGATCACTTTGGTAATATTATGCACCCATTCTTGAACATTGACACGATGTTCAAACTGGGCTATCTGACTATTAACTGTCCACTCTGCTCTACTGACAAGGGAACCTCCCCATTGCACCCCCCTCAGATTTAGTTATAAGTTGGCACAGTGGATAGATGTTACCTATTTTGCACATGGACTACTCAGTTTGTATATTTTGCTTATTTTTTTCATAGTTCCACACAACTTCTTCCTGTTTTCTCGATTGATCTGTGTTCAGTTTTTCAAGGCCTATCCACTGTGCCAACTTATAACTAAATCTGAGGGGGGTGTGATGGGGAGGTTCCCTTGTGAGCACCCATTACGGCAGTTTCCTTTCAGGTTCCACTCCATCTGGCAGGTGAATCCAGATTGGGAAGCTATCACTTCCATGCAAGTCATTGACCACTGCCCATTGAGCAATGTGAGCTAGAGCTGCAGAGCACATCGAGAGATTAATGGAAGAGAACGACTCAGTTGCAATGCAGAAGTGCATGCTCTGTTCCGTAATTTGCAAATATGCACATGACGACGTGAGAAGCTTCTCAATTGCTCTATCCCTGGGACAGGTAGATTTAGAGCTCCAAAGCACATTGTGTGCATTAAAATCACCACAGAAGATGAAGGGGTAGTGGGAGCAGTATAGGAAGCTCTTTTAGAGTCAACATGTGGTGGTAGGTAAAGCGAACGTATTGTCAATAGATGACGCACATGCACTAATATTGCAACTGCTTGTAAATTCATTGTTAGTGAGAGAAGCAAGGAGTGGCAGTCAGTACTGATGAAAATACCTGCTCCTTCTCTGGCTCTCCCTCCACTCAGGTTGTCTTTTTTGATGAGTACATAGCCTCGTATCTCTGGGATGTACGACTGACTGAAATTATTCTCCTGGAGATACCAACACAATGGTCTACCCTGAGATAGTAGATGAAGTTCCTCCATATGTGTTCTGAACTCTGCAAGTTCCACTGAAGTATGGAAGCCATCGATCACGGGGGTAGCATCTTGGGGGTAGCACCTTCATCCTGTCTCTCCAAGGAGTGGGGAGGCTGCAGCGGGTGGAGGTTCAGATGATCAGATGATTGCCCCACACATACCTCAACCTCCATCAGCTCTGTGGAAGAGTGAGATGAAGTATCAGATACAATCACGTCTGACATGGTTTACTACTTGACTTTACCTGTTGTTGCTACTTTACGGTAGCTTTTCTCTGTTTTGAGGGCTTTGCTGGAGCTGGAGTAGGAGTGGTAATGGCCATACTGGGCTTCTGAAAAGCTTCAGCCTAGGGCTGATCTAGAGAGGACTACAGCCTCTGAAACACTTGCTGCCTTGCAAGTGCACTGACACTTACAGGAGTTAGTTCTGACACTCGCCACCTCCGTTTGTGTAGGGGCATCAGCTTTTGGAGCAGGCTTCTGAAGCACTGACGCAAAAGATGTAGCAAATGTGTGACGGTTCATGGACTTGTAATTTTTTTTTTTTACCTCACCATAGGGGATTGCTTTGTTGTTTTTATTTCCTGTACTTTGCGTTCCTCTAGAAAGATTCTACAGTCTCTACTCCAAACAGGGTGATTTCCAGATCAGTTGATACATTTGGCAGGAAATGAGCAACTGACTCCTTCACGAGCAGCCTTACCACAGGTGCCATATGTCGCTTCTCCCTTGCACCCTAGTGTTGCATGACGAAAATGCTGGCATTTAAAACAGAGCATTGGGTTTGGGACATACGGCCAAATGTTCAGGTGAAGAAAGCCTGCTTTTATGTACACTGGGGGTTTGGGGGTATTGAAGGTAAGAATGAAGGAGTCATATTTCACCAGCTCACCCTCAACCCTTTTTAAACTGTTCTGAACATCAAAAATTCCCCTTGGAGCCCACCCACTCTTCAGTTCTTCCATAGGAATATCCACTAGGTCCCTATATGGCAGAACATCTTAGCTGAAGTTCAACATGCTGTGGAGCTCTATGTCAATGGCATATTCCCCTCTGTAGGTTTACAGCTTGCTGGGAACTGGATGTTTCAACCAACAGCATCCCATTTCACAACCACTTTACAGATTTTGTAGTCTCAGCAATTCTTTCTAAGCCCTTCCGGATGTAGAAAGGCGACACTTTCTTGAAACTTTATTCTTTCCTTTTTCCTACTAAAAACACATTGTGATTGCCAGCCTGTGTTCTGTTACTCTTTCTACTTTTTACTTGTTTACTCTCGCATCTAGAAGGCTGGCTACCTAAGCCCTCTTATTACACTGGGTGTTAGTACCTTTCAGCGGCCCACCCTTTCTGCTGGGAGGAGGAAAAGAAAATTTCAGAGGATCCATTTCAGCCCTACATGCAGTTAAGGGAATAAGAGTTCACCCAGACAGCCCTGTGTGCCTGAGCAAGCCTTATATAGCTGAGGTGCCCACTAGCACTGTTTCACCTCAACACCCATGCACCCCACCAGCATGCAGCACAGTTTGAGATTGAGGGGTTCTTTTTTTTTACAGGTCAATTCCATCCTCGCAATCCGAGCAGTCAAGCCAAGATCCTCGTTCCCTCTGACATACAACGTTCCACCGCCATGCCTCATGATGGTTGCTGAAGCATGGCCAGAGCTTAAGGACTGGCGGCACTTCCCAGTCCGCAGCCCAAGAAATTTGGGGTCGCCAAGCTCATACCCAATAAATGAATGCTAAGCCCCTGAGGGGTTACTTTGAGAAGGATAGGCTATATCTGACAACGAATTACATATTGTAAATATTTTAAATTGTACACTTTTGACTGGAGGTTTACATACTTCATACTATTATCCAGTTAATTACAGCATTCAGTTCCACCAATCAAGAGCACTGATGCATGTTTACACTATAAGCAGCTTTCCCAGCCAGTCCAACTCTACATTTACCAAAGATAAAATGTTTCACAGTATTTTATTACTACTCTTACTTTTCTTTTTTAAAATATATCATGTGATGATAATTCTCCACAGGGTGAAAACTGGTTATAGTTGTGTTTGTATGACATGGGGCCGGAAAAACATAATAAAATAATTTTGAAGCAATAAGCTTTATGAAAGCAAACAACTTCACTACGAAAGACATGGTCATGCTACAGTAAATGACAAACAATTGACTGAGTGTTCCAGAATGAAGTGGTCTGTTCACAGAACAGTTGCAAGAAAATGATTGCTTGATTTGTTGGTTACATTGGACACCTTGTGAACAATACTTCTTGAGGATGAAAGAACAGTTGATGCCAAATAGCGTACAAAAATTTGTTTGTCACCAGCTGTCACAGAGCACGTCAAACAATTCATTACTTCATTGGGGAGAAAAGATGGAATTAATGTATCAAAGCCTGATTTCACTTGATTTATCACTAAACGACCTTTTTTTTTTGTCATACATATATATGGACAAGTGATTTTCCTAACTCCAAGAAGCTGTTCAATTCTACATCAGAATGGGAGTGGGGGGTGTTCTCAGTTAAAACGCCTGCAAAAGTATACCAATTTTAAATACAATATTGCAGTGCCTGCATTATTCTGATTATGATGCAAAGTCCACAGGAACAGGCACTGCAACGACTACAGTCATTTTACGAAACACATGAAATGAATTTGCAATTGCAAATAAGAACTACTACCAGCTGTAGAATGGAATAACAACAATAAAAATTTGTACCGGACCGGGACTTGAACCTGGATTTCCTGCGTATCACAAGCAGTCGCCTTACCATTTGGCTATCCGTGCACAAGCGATGGCCAGACCCAAACTTCCATATGTCTTCAACCAAGTCTAAAGGAACCTTGCATCATAATTAATGTAGATGCATGGTTCTGCTCTAGGCTCCATTCCACATTCTCTCTTGCTTATCTTCTTCCCATAAAGTACTGGAGGGGTTTGTACTTTTGCTCGTAATGGAGGCAGAAAGGCCAAATTGATTATGTGGAGGTGGTTATGTACTGTTTGGGTCAATGGGGTCCTCCCTTTTTCTTCCAGAAAGACAGTGCATAGCATTGTTGAGTTCTCCTTGTGGAATAGCCATAATTTGTACGCAGCAGCCACCAGGTGGAGTTGCTGCCCACAACCAACCAGTATACCCCAAATCTTCAATGTTTTGGGCCTCATGATAGTAGCTAAAAAGTTCAAATGATGATGATGATGATAATGATGTGTCATATGTAACTTTGTCACTTAACTTCCCCTGGTGAAAACCCTTATTGCTATAAAGTGACAATGCATATAAAGTGTAAACTTTAAAAGATCCTTCAGTGTCTGCAGACAAACTAAGCAGAATATGTTCTTGTTTGGACATGCAGCATGCTCTAATAACAAGAGTTGTCGATCAAACAAACTCAGACCACACAGCAGTTTATAATGGAAGTGCAAAACTTCTTTGAGCAATTTATATCAGATCAACCATTCTAAAAAGGCATGTATCATATGATAGAATCACTTTTTAAAACTCACCTGCGGAAGCATACAATAGTGCATTGGTTGTTGTGGTATCATAACATTGGCAGGGTCAAATTCTCCAGGCATCAGGTCCACTTCAATACTGCTCTTTAACAAAAAGAAGTAATGCATGACAGCGTAAGTAACACTATTTTATTTATTTGCTATTTGAATACTACATATCAGCATCCGGGCTACAAATAGCTACACTACTGGTTACAGTTCCATAACAAAGTTTGACACACTAAGACTAGTGATTCAGATTGCTACAATGAATATTTGTGGGATTCACATTTATAAACAATACTGTGAGAAGATGTAATGATACAGTCATTCAAGGACAAAAGGTAAGCCTCTACTTACCATGAAACAAAACAAGAAACCGGACAAATGTGAGTAGGACTCGTGTTCTGAGGGTTCCATATGATCTTAATTGTGTAATAGATAACTAGCTTAGTGCCTGCTCCATTGCTTGCATAAACTGTATGGTCTGCACAGATTTCTTTGTGTATCTTCAATCAAAATTTTATGTTGTTCACAAATTGCAACATCATTTACACGTTTCACGCAAATTAAGAAGCAAGGTATTTTCCAAATGTACTTCTTACCAAAATGTGTCAAGAGGCGTTTTGTTAATCCTACCTTTTGAATCGTTCGGGTTCTATTTCCATATAAACTTTTATCCTCTAACACGTATTTCCTTAGAAGTCCAATACCAATTTTCAAATATCTAGTTTTAAAAACATTTTCGTAATGAAATATTTGCCTAAAAACTTCCATCTCCTATTTTACCCCCATAGTGATTGAATTTACTAAAACATGCTGCAGGGAGTTTCCAGTAGCAATGAAACATTTTTTTTCTATTTTTAACCGAGAAGTCAAATACCAATTTTCATAGCGTAGCTTTAAAACACATTCACCCGTTATTTTATCCCCTGAGAGGTTCAATTTCCAAAAATTGGTGATGCGCTTTTTTTTTTTTATTTCTGGCCAGGAAACCAAATACCAATTTTTATAGTTCTAGCTCCAAATTGCCTTAACAGTGATATATTGTCAAAAATCTTCCGTCCCATACATCACCCCACTGCAGAGGCTGAATTTTGAACAATTCCTTCCTAAACAATACCTATAGTATAAGATCAACACCCTCTCCCAATTTCAAGTTTCTATACTTCGCAGTTTGAGTTGGGCTATGCTAAGTCAGTGAATCATACAGACCTTATTTCACCCACTTAGGGGTTGAATTTCCAAAAACACTATTTTTTATTTCTAACCGAAAAGCCAAATACAGTCTTTCATAGATTTAGCTTAAAAATGCTTTCTTAGTGATATATTTTCATAACTTTCATCCCCTCTTTCATCCTCTTAGGGGCCGAATTTTTCATAAACTCTGTTATATATCCAATCAAGAAGTCAAATACCAGTTTTTGTGGACATACCTTTAAAAATTCTACAGTAGTTCTTTAATAATGATTTACTTTAAAAAACTCGCACCCACTATTTCACCCCCTTAGGGGTTGAATTTCCAAAGATGCTGAAACACTTATTTCTTTACTTCTGACCAAGAAACCAAATACCAGTTTTCGTAGTTCTAGCTTCAAAATTGACTTAACAGTGACACATTTTCGAAAAACCTTTCGTCTCTATTTCACCATCTCAGGGCTAGAATTTGAAAAAAATGTCTTCGTAAATGATTCCTACAATATAAGATCAAGAACCCTCAAGTTTTTGTCCTTGGCAGTTTGCACTGGGCGTCGACGAGTTGGTTATGCCACTTCCTTGTAGGTATACAGATTATTATTATTATTTCTTTACTTTCTCAGACGTTAAGTCTGGTTAAAAATGGAAAGTGACGCGGACCTTGATCAAGCGTCACTTCCTTTCAACTGTACGGTATGTGTTATATTGCATTTAGGAACTTTCGGGTAATTGAACATGTATCAATAATTACAGATTTCTGTATTACTATTATTATTATCATTATTATTATTTGTAATTTCATGTGGCTCAATGCACTGGTGCTAGTCTTTATATTGGATGCCACTTTGGTGACTTTCGTGTCCTTAACCTACCCTAGTTGTCCAACAGGAAAAGTGGACCTACAGTTTAACATGGAATCCGAACCACGTTTCTGGTGAGATGAAGGCCAGGTTAGCGTGTCTTCATTAGACCACCAGGGACAACATGTATATAGACAGGTGAGTTTGTGAGTATCAAAATATGTAACATACATGGCCTTACTTTATAACTGCATTGATTTAGAAGCTTAAATTATTTACACCATCAAGGAACCATAGACCTTAGTATTTGACATAAATTTCAACTTGATACCTCTACACATTCCTGAGAAAAAATGGTCTTTAACCGGTGGACAGGCAGACAACAAAGTGAGACAATTTGTGTTCCATTTTTTACCGGCAAACGTACAGAAACCCAAAAATGAATAAAAGGTTACAAGTACTGGCTTTCAGAATCAGCTATTCCTTTATTTGGGACAACAGGTGAAAATACTACAGAAAAGAGAATTGGCTGTAACGGAAAATAACGCATAGGACAGAGTCAGGCTTGATTCCAGAACACGAAAGTGGGATTGTTCTGCCATCACACAACACAGAAAAATCCAGTTTTTATGTTCTCGGATTTTACATTCTTTTTGTCAGTCCTAACAGATGTCCTATTATTTCAATACAACACTTTCCCACCATTAATGATTCTGTGTTACAACACTGTCTGCATTTTAAGTTTTCTTTTATGTTATTTTGACCTTTAACATAGATTTTTATGCAGATTTTGGCAAAAAGTGCATCACAATCCTGCTCAAAGTCAGCTTTGGGGCTATGCAGAAAACACAACTATATCCAAAGTTACTAATCATGTAATGTGGCATTTGTACGGTAAGCAAGATTTTCATTGTCTGCATGTTGGGTCGTGGCTATCTTTGTTATAGATTTGCGGTCTTTGGAAAGGTGGGAAAGAAAGTACGCTGAGTCACTGCCTTAACGATATTCACAATCTGATTATAGTGCTGCTAATAGCAACCTTTCTTCTGCTCATTCTGTTGTATTACAAAAGCTGTAATTTAATTTCATGGTAATTTATACAAATAAACATCACTTTTGAAAACAGCTGTCTTTATAATGGGCTTTCATGGACCTTGTACTTCTATGTGAAATAAGCTAATCTGTATTGAGCATGCAGTGTTAGGTTGCTCCAAGGCATGATGACAATTTCCGCCCTCTTTCTCACTCAGGACATCCCTGAGCCGAGTGACATACTCATCGGAAACAAGCTGTAATTTGTTACCTACTGTTTTCTATTTACAAACACTGCCAACTTAAGTGTTTTAACCAATATTGTGTTTCAAATTTTATTTATCATAATTTTATAATGACTATCAGTAGTAAATTTCACATTAGAACATGATTATCTCTTTAAAAGAGGTACATGAAAAACTTTTACTTCGTGTTTTAAAACAATCTCAACGAAGAGAGAAACCTGTGTGTGTGTGTGTGTGTGTGTGTGTGTGTGTGTGTGTGTGTATGCACTCACCCACTGCCTTTGTGGTTGATGCTTTCTATGTTGAGGAGAGAAAAGTAGAGCTAACTGCTGTTAGAAAGAAACAACACACATAATTACTTCAGATTTTTTTAAATAGGCAAAATTTAAATTGTTTTAATTTCATATTTTGAACAATACAGAATAAAAAGAGTGGCAATAAGAAAAATTTATTCATTTCCACTTGTTGTGTTTTCTATGCTTTACTGTATTTTATGCTTACCTGCATTTTACACTTTTTTTGGATCAATCCACTGAAATTTTAAGAAGGGGGGTTTAGTATAGATGGAAAGCAGCTTTTATTTAAGTTAAAAGTTATTTAAGTTAGTTTATTTAAGTTAAAAGTTAATCAGCAAGGCTGTAATTTTTATAATCTCGCTTCCAAAAGGTAATTTTTAATTACTTCTATGCTCTTGTACGTGCACTGCAACAATTAATCACATCTAAAAACATCTTTCCTTGGCCTCTTCCAACGTTCTCAGATTCCTTGTCGCACTCTCATGCAGGAAATCTTGAAAGCCAATACAGTTTTCTGAATTGGTTTTTGAAATTCCGGTGTGCTGCCTGCCTGACTCAAATAACAGAGGAAGATTAGTCATTCTACCACAAAACTGACTGCTGCTTACACTGACCTGAACAGTTAAGGACATGTAGTATACAAGTTACAGTCTTTGTCATTGTATACCATATCTTTGCATCCAAACATCACTGACTAGCTGTAATTCACTCAGTCTACTCTGTTGAGTACTGTTTGGACCATAACAGCGAACTCACATAGTGTCCACGACAAGAAGACCCTTTGGGCAGTGGCTTTTGCGACTGGAATGAAGAACCCCCTGCATACTAACCTGACTGCAATTTGGAGACAGGAAAAGTGAAGGAAATTAGTACCAGCTCTTTGCAGTACTAGCATCATTATCTGTGTTTTGTGTTTCTACAGAAGCGGAATTCACAGGCTTCTCCCTCTATTTAAGAGACAACAGCACTGAAGACAAACCCAATGATGGATTACAAATGACTTCTTCACTCACTTTAAAATTTGATAAAATATTTAAACACAACAAATTACAGGCGGGGGAGGGGGAGGAGGGGGGGCAGCAACTAAGTGTGTGCACATAGAACCAGGGAATCAAAGGAGAAAAATTGTACAAAAACTTCCAGCGACATCATCACAATCAATAGTAATAAGATGATGAAGATAATACGGTATTATATAAAATACAATAGATGTTAAACAGTGGAAAGTCCAGACAGGAAGATCAACAACATTTTGAAAAGGATCAACTGCTATCCACTGTGAGGTTGACACACTGAGTTGCAGACAGGAACAATGAAAAGAATGTTAAACAGCTTTTGGCCAAAGCCTTCCTTAGAAAAGAAACACACACACACACACACACACACACACACACACACACACACACACACACACACACACACCTGACCGCTATCTCCAGCTGCTCCAACCAGAATCAAATTTTATCTATGAAGCTCACACTGTTGTTATCTGATGATCAAGACTCGTGATTTTATTGCTTTTGAAATGAATTTTTATTTGACAAGAGCCAAACAGCTTAATTCTAATGTAACTTTTCAACACAAAATGTAACAAGTGTTACAATCTGTTTCTGAAGAAGATAATTTTATAATTATTGAAACATAGATCAATTTTATAATTATTCAAGCATAGGTCAAGGGTTCTAATAAACCTGTGATACATAACTGGTTGGCTGATTCTTTCATCCTTCTGAAGACTATTGCTTTACTGTTGCTGTTTACAGCCATGATCAATATTTTATAACACTGAGTTCGTAACTTAGAACCAAAAAGTTTCAGAGTTCATCACAACCGCTAGACAGCAGGAATTCTGGAGTCCATACGAGTTCTCTAAGATTGTGTATTGGACTGTATTTCACTGTGTTTTGTGAAGATACTCATAAGTATATTTACATCATCCCCCAATGCCCCAAAATTAATCTACATATATGCCTCACAGATGGAAGTCTTATATCAAAAAGAATGTTATGGTCTAGCATACTATTCACAAGGACATTGAGAGATAGAGATAGAGAGAAAGAGAGAGAGAGCAAATGTTCTGAGCCTCCACTGTATTTGGAGTAAGAGACTTAAGACAACTGTGGAAAATCTAAATTTGGAACTGTCATCCTTCCAAATGCAAGTCCAGTGCCATTATCCTTCCAAATGCCAGTCCAGTGCCATTTTATTTTACTCAGTCATATCTAATAGTTCATAATCATGTTATGGGCCTATTGCATTGGCATCCATGAGAATTTCAGGTTACGTGAAGACACATATCATATATCAGATGTTAAACTGGCTTACTGCCTACTTCTGTGCTTGTCATTACTAATGGAACATCTGTACTCTACCTGCTACTGCACATTTTCATCTAAAACTTCCACTAGATTTGTTCCAAATAAATTTTTTCTAATCATTATTTCGTGAGCAAAGAACTGTATACAAAGGACATCTGCTGTGTTCAAAGAAAGGTCAGAGGCAAATGCACACAGGCAATGCCAGTTGATACAAGGGCGTCTGGAAAGGACAGAGGGAGGCTCAGAGTACACAACACTGCAGCTGTCAGAAGCCTAGGTGAATATGTATGTGCCTGGTAACACACACAAAGACTTCCTTTTTATCAAATGATGCTGTGATGAAAATACTCATACTACAAAGCTTTTCCACGACCTCATCAATAGTCATATGAACCTACAGATTCCAGATAAAGCATTCACACCAGGACACTTACTTGGAACCACTTACACAAAAAACAACCCAATCACGTACATTATCTCAAAATGACCCGCACTAAACACCACGAATACGAGATTTCATACGAGAATGTCTTACATAAAAAGTGGATTTCCTGCCAAAATTTCCTACGGAACAGCAACAGGAAGCAAACTGTTAATTGTATATATTATTGATTGGTGGGTTCATTTATACCAGTTATATATTATGCTCATTTCATCAACCTGCAAAATAAAATGGTTTCCTCACTGGGAGCTTTCTGTGAGTGTTTGGCTATGTCAATGATTAGGAGATCAAGAAAGGCCACTCTGCAGGTCCAGTTTTGCAACCACAGCACCACTTACACTGCTGCTGTCATAAGTTTACTTCACAGCATTTCCTTTCATCCTTGACAGAATTAAAAAATCCTGTTACACCAGCAATCCATATATCAGTAGTACATGTTATTAAGGGAAGGCTGAAATCTTTAAAGTTTAAATTCACAAGGATGAAGAGAAATGTTTTACAAAAACCTTCAGATAAGAACAAAACTATTAATTTTTTATTTATTTTTTATTACACAGGGTGTATACGAGGACAAGGAAAAAAAATTCTCGGGTTATTCCTGGATTTCCCAGTTAAAAAATAAACTTTCTCCTGGGTGAAAATATGCTTTTTCCATGGTAAAGTGACAGTATACTTTCCCTCGGGATCGTAAAACTTATCAATCTTTTGAATGGTTAAGGTTTTATACACCAAAGTACAACCTCCCACCACTTTAAGAAACAAACCCCAGAAAAAAATGTGTTTTGGAAAGATCTTTGATTTGCAGCAACATGTATGCTGTATATTTTCATATTACATAATTATATAGTCGATTTCCACCAAACACAGAACATTTGTTTCCAAAGCATTGAAATCGAGATCGCCATGCGTTTTTGTAAGCCAATTATAGCTCGTGTCACGTGATCTTGCCAGCCAATAATAGCAGATATTCGTGTTTACATGGGGCTCCCAATACCCAATTACGTAAATCGATCTCCCAATACCACTCCTGGGTGGTCACATAATTACTCCAAAATTGATTCTAGAAATCCACTTCTGTTTGCCTGTTTTCCAGGTCCGCAATTGATTTTCGCTGACATGCAAATGCAGCCGGTATTGAAACGTGTTTGGGCTCTCAGGTTTCGTCCTGTTTTTAAAAATGTCGGCTAATATTGATAAGAGTGGCTTTTCGTACAGTGTAGGATAAGTAGAAATGTTAGACTGAAGTTGTTTACACCTCGTCTAACTGAAGGGAAATAGCAATTGTGCTGACTAAATGATAAACTACATCTGGTGTTTTCCACGCACCGTAGTTAACTGGGCTAGCAAATCCGCTTGAGACCCTAACATGTTAACACAACAGCGAAAAACGGTTTCGGAAACTCTGTTCTCGTCTTTCGGATGATGTGTCGCATGTAAAAAGTAGTGATTCAGAGCATAGGACACTTGCTGTAGTCAGCCTGTACCAACATCAATGTTAAGTAGCGAAGTTTAAATTAAATCTACATGAAAAGCTAAGGTTTCACATATAATATTTGTCTTTTTTCCTGGTGTTACACTTTGATATATTATACAAATGTGCCAGTAAAACTTTAAGTAATGAAATGAAATGTCGTGTGACTAGGGCCTCCCGTCGGGTAGACCGTTCGCCTGGTGCAAGTCTTTCGATTTGACGCCACTTGGGCGACTTGCGCGTCGATGGGGATGAAATGATGATGGTTAGGACAACACAACACCCAGTCCCTGAGCGGAGAAAATCTCCGACCCAGCCGGGAATCGAACCCGGGCCCTTTGGATTGACAGTCTGTTGCGCTGACCACTCAGCTACCGGGGGCGGACCTTTAAGTAATGATGTAAATATCTGATCTTCTGAGCTAGAAATTCTTCTAAGTGGCTGGCCCTCAAAGTGTTAAGCTTCAAATGAAAATCAAATGCTCTTTGATTTAAGAAATTCAAAGCACGTTTGCACATGAACTTAATTAATATTGCTTGAAATTAAATGTACTTTGAAAGTAACACTGCAATATTTTCCGGCCACCTATTAGAATTCATTTCAGCAGTTGTCAGGAAGTGCCAGAAAACGGTTTACTGTGCCTGCGAAGCCACAATGACATACATAGCCCGTATGTTCGTACGTAATTGCGTTAAGAGATCTTACATTACATGATAAACGAAACAGGACATCTGAGGATACTCCAAGAGCATCAGAATTTCGTAAACCATACTAAAATCCATAATTCGGCTTAAAGAGCACATCTGTGTGTCCAGATTCACAAAGAAGTGTGGTTTTCGGAATGCAAATTTTCTTTAAGTACCAGTAGTGTATTATCTCGTGTTTAGTTCAATGGCATAATGCCATACGTCGAAGATAGCAATGTGCACTTGAAATACTGCAAACAGTTGACACTAACCAATAGTGTTTCAAATAAATTGTAAGCCTCTGCAGAAAAAGTTAATTAAAGACAATTTTTTTAGCAAACCGACAAAAATAACTTCATTGTTCTGCAAGGCAATTAATACCCAACAGCCAAAAACCTGGAAATAAAATAAAATCAGAAAACTGAGACTAATAACATATTTTAGCTTTAAATAATTATGTTTATATTGTAATTCACTTTACAGCTTCCGGCAACAGAAAAATGTTTTGTTTTTGTGATCTGTAAACCAAGAGGAAACAGCAAACTAAATGTAAACACGGTTCACATGGAGACTGCCCCTTATCCCACTACGACTCAGACTGCTCTGCACATGTGCGAATCTGGCGGCTTGGATGCGCCAGAGAAATGTTTCTGGATCACATCTGACTGCTTGTTTCTACTACTGATACAGCTCGTGACTAGTTAGCTTGGATACAGCTAACAGCCGCACTTCAAGTAGCCAGAAGAGTGAGAAGGTACTGTCACAAGACCCAACTGCGCACGCGCATAAGCCTGCTGGCAACTTCTCAAATGAATCTAATGTTAACTGCTGTGACGTCACACCCATCAAAAGCAGTTTGTTGTTATGAATTATTGCAGTCTTCGTCCTAAAGCCTTTGACACATTTTGCTGTCGGCAGGCGCTTGTGTGTGCGCTGTGTTTTGTTGCTGTAAATGGCGTATTTCCTTTGCAACTTAAGCTTTATTTATTTTATTTTTTTCCTCATTATTGCTGCAGTATTATATTGCAATAACAGGCTAAAGTAAAATTCTTTGTTAGAGTACCAGTTCTTACCAGTCAAAGCTACAAAAATTTAACTGAAAACTAAAACAACAAAAATTATTCACAGAATTCTTAAAAATTCCTGGGTTTTTCCCAGTTTTCTCCCGGATGAAAAAATTCCCAGGTTTTTCATGGATTTCCCAGTTGTCCCGGAGCGTATACACCCTGTTATGAAACAGCCCTAACTTCAAAAAGATGTTAATTTATTTACTGGTGACCGGTTTCAACCATTGTTCTGGTCATCACCAGACTCCTTACTCCATAGGAGTCTGCTGAAGCTAGTAAGAAGCAGGCACCACTCTAGGAGGCATGTAACTGCTGTTCCAATTTTTTTTTTTTTTTTTTCATTTGTTATAACCACTGATTTTCCAATAGAAACAAGGTAAAAGAGTTCAAAAAATTTTAAAACTATTAATATTTTTGTCACAGCATTATGTTCTTCATCAACTGCTGACAAAAAGTAAATGTATTAACCCTCATTCAGTAGCAGCTGAAATTCTCCCTCGAAGTATTCTTGGCGGGAGTCAAGACGACATGCAAAACTCATCCCAGTGTTACCTAAAATGAGGGGCTGGTCCCTAAGCAGATCTGGAATTGCCCTCTTTTCATGATAAAAGATACACAATTAGGAAAGAAATTAATAGTAATTATTTCCAACCACCACCTTAAAAGATCGTTTTTCCTAAGCATCATTTGATATGGAGAAAAAAATGACAAAAGCAACTCTAGTTAAAACTTTTAGCAAAGCATTTTGAAACATTGGTCATTAACAAGATGATATAACTTTTTTAAAAAAATATACAGTATTAAATTACTTTTCACTGAACCATTGGACATTCACAAACTAAAACTATCACAAACTAGGTTAGGAATATAATCAATCAAAACAAAATCACAAATGCCTTACTGTGAGTTGAACAAGAAAGTTATCAAAAAGTCGAGTTGCAGCAACTGCATCAACAACACTCCTGCTCGTGCTTGTAAGATGGTGGACTGGTGGTGGATTGCGATCTCTGATGCTATTGCCTGTTGGAAATGTGAAAAATTACATCGCATTTCATGCTCATTAAATAAATGTTCTTTAATCTTAAAATATAGTTGCAAGTTCAAACCAGACAGAATCAAAGTATTCAATATTAAACTTTTTTTCAAAAAGTTTTAATTGCTAAACTTTCCAGTAGTGTGCATTCTCAAAAGAATCGATAAGCTGTAGCTAACCCACTATACAACACAGCACTGCATTCACTGCCACTCATCCAAGTTTGGGAGAGGTACTGTCTGCCCAAAACTGTGAACTGGGTTGTGACGTGCTCATGTAGTTCAACTAGTATTAGTATTCATTTGTCACTAAACTTCAACTTTTGATATAATGCCATCACTGTAAAATGATCCCACTTCATGGCAACATTCCAAATTATTTTCACATTCCGTTAATGCATACTCTACTACTGTCTTTAATTCTTGACATTTTTTCTTTTAGTGGAGTTCAAAAATTGTTCTCATACAATGAGAATCAAAACCAAAAACATTCTTACTTATCAATGTAAAATTTTAGCAATTTATTACAACAAACAATACCAAAATCTGATATACAAATTTTTAATATAGTGGTGCCTTAAAATAGCATGTTTCCCCAGCATCACTGATTAAACAGAAAAGCTAGCAAAAAAAGGTCCTCTACTTTCAGCACAATGTGATCAAATTTGTCATCTGCTCAGTCAGTTCTATCCAACAGCCAATCGTGAATAAGCTATCATGTCAAAATCTAAGTAACACGTATCATATTCAAATGAAACAGTCAGAAAAAGTGACAACTGTTTAGCTCAGCATGTGTTAACACTCTTTAATACAGGACTCTCTCAATTAAATTTTGAAATGTTGGTCCCTTTTAAAAAAAATTCAGTTCCACATCCAGTGAGCAAATATAATGCATTATTAAAATAATAATCATAAAATTACAAATTTCAAAAAAATTAAGCATGCAGCAGAATAAGATCAAAAGGTCAGACATGTTTACAACCTAGTCCAGGATGGGAGAATGTATGTGACTAAGGTCAGATGCGAAAGAAGTGATAAGCAGTGGTGGGCATGTTATAAGCTCACAGAAACCATACATTCCAGGATCAGATAAGGAAAACAACAAGTCAACTCTTTTACACAAGCACTGAAAGAAGTTTATCCAACTGTTCTTGGCCACAACTGACATTAATTCCAATCAAGCTGGAAAGAAGACAAGTAAAAATTATTGTCAACAGAGCTAAGAGTTCAGAGGAATATTTTGAATATAAGATTTTAGAGAACTTTAAGGAATTCTGATGTTTCAGTGTTTGTAAACATCTTTAGTTATTTACACATATAAAAACCTATCAAATCCCTTAAAAACAAGTTTAGAAGGAAGGAAATGACTATCTGGTGCAGCAGTCTTCAACATTTCCAACTAGACCATTCCATTACACTTTTCCAAACCATGTCAGGGTAATTTGTAGAAATGGAATGAAATTATATTAGTTTTGTAAATCAAAACTGTCTTTTCTTGCTGCAATGTACTTTATCCCTTCCAGACACGTTTCACCTTTTAATTTAAGGTATCATCGCTGGCATCTAAAATGATACAGTTTTGTTTCGATAATTTATATTTGTTAACTATAAAACAGCTCAGTTTCCATCTTGTCTTTTAAGTAAATAAGTGATTACTTACAGTTGTTCATGTTCCTGGTTGGCAATCGTTTTTCCTCTCATCTGGTCGCATGTTGGAAGTTGCACTACAATTTCAATTACAAACCATAAGCACATTTTCGTGTTACAAACATTTCTCTTCACAGTTTTCATATTGTTTGCCCTAATTGCTGTGAAGCAAAATTCTGCTTTAAAGTCTTAACAACGGCGTTCACTTTGTTTTTCCACATACATGTTGCCAACGGAACGAAGTATATGCTGGAAAGTGATGTCTATTAATTTCTGTTCTCTCTCTCTCTCTCTCTCTCTCTCTCTCTCTCTCTCTCTCTCTGTGTGTGTGTGTGTGTGTGTGTGTGTGTGTGTGTGTGTGTGTGTGTGTGTTTGTTTTAGTCTATTATTTTATCTATTAGTGTACACAATGATTTGTTCGGCATGTGTACTTGATAATTCAACGGGGTTTTATTTTCTGCTTTGTTTTTTTGTATGTGGTAATTTTCTTGAGGGTTAGGAGCTGCTTTTTATTGTTGATTCTAATTATTTTCATGTTGTCTTCTCTAGGAATTGGTTTGTGACAGTGTTTCCTTAGGTGTTCTGCAAATGTGGTTTGTCCCATACTTCCAGGCTCTCTTGTGTTCTTTGTATCTGACATGAAATGTTCTGCCTATTTGTCCTATGTATCTGCTTTCACATGTGTTACACTGTAATTTATATATACCTGGCTTCTGGTATATGTTTATGTCTTTTGTTAGTTTTGGGGTGTATGCAATGTTTATACCATGTCTTTTGAAAATGTTGCTGATTTTATGTGTGTGTTTGTGTTTGTATGTCACTGTGTCTCATCTTGTTTTTTTTCTCTTATATTTATTATGTTTTCTCTTATATTTTCCTGATTATTTTGTGCAGTTATGTTACTGAGAGTTTGTGATTATTTCAGTCAGTTGTGTTGTTTGTAGTTTTATATTTTCTGCTTTCATTTTACATTTAATTTTGTTGTTTAGCTTTGTGACTGTTAGTATTGTAACCATTGTTTTGGCTATCAGCATTATTACATCAAGTTCTTTTTGGCAGTATTCTTTGTTGAGTGGCACTGAGTTGAGTCTATGGGGCATGTGTTGAAGTGCTGATTGCTTTTGTGAGTGTAGGCAGTTCGAGGACTGGGGAATGATAATGTCAGTTGCCGCGAGTTTATGGTAAATCTCAAAGATATGCTTGTTATTCTGTTTTTTTAGAGTGTTATATCAAGAAAGTTAATGTGGTTATTCTGTTCTCTTTCAATGGTGAATTTTATATTCTTATATACCTTGCTAATGTCCGTATGTAATTTATCAATTTTTGCTTGTAGTTTGTCTATTAAGCAGAGAATGTCATCCATATAACAGAACCAATATGGTATGTTGTATTCTTTCCCTACTATTTCTTTGAAAATAATACGTTCAATGTAGTTCATAAAGATATTTGCTGGCAATGGGGTTCCCAGTTACAGGGGACTTAGCAAACATTTTCATAGGTTCAAATTTGTCGTTCTTCACCACCTCAATGAAATTCTTGATACACTGAACGACTCATTTTCATTGCCATTGCTTTTCATGCAACATCTGAATAACCAACCATCTGACAGAAAAAAATTTGAGAGGAGTATTTCAAAGATGAAATACATTCAGAATACGGAGTACTTCATGGTGCGTAATATTTTTTCCATTGTGACATAAAAATTATTGACATTAAACACAGAGAAAAAATATACATTAGTCATACTTACAGAATCTGATGAAGAATTATTGAAATATGCACAAGGGTGAATCAAATATAGAGAACCACTGCTTTCATAACATTAATTTCTGCTATGTCCTTTTGCAAGTCCCTGAACCAACCAGTTTGCGTTTTGGTATTTGTGTTCGCATCGACAAATATTTTTTTTAGTCGGTCTTTCTGAGTTCATTTAAATCAAGTGACCATTATACAAAATTCTCCTTTTCCTGAGAGCAGCGGATAGTTTTTCAGTTTGGGTACAGACCTCTTCATTACTTCTTCTCATTCATATACTTCCGACTTTTCTTGGGCAAAGTATTTTCTGAAGTACCTTCCTTTCCTTTTTCTCCAACTCTTCAATTTCTCACTTTTTGCAACATACTAAACATTATTCTTACTTTCTTGCATAATCATCTATCTTTATCTACACTTTTACCAATTTTTACTGGTATTTTCAAAAGGTATGTGGTTGTGTTTCAATCCAGCTGCACACCAACTTTTGCACATTCACATTATTCATGAAATACTCTCCTCATGTTGTCCATGTAGTGCTCTCCACCAAGAGCAAGCTTGAGAAGTCCAAAAATGAAATCCCAAGATGAAAGTGATAGGCTGCTGAGTCAATAATGAAGAGCAGCCCAGTTGCATATTGGCCAGTGTTTGTTGAGTTATTTATGCTGTGTAGAGTCTCACTGAGAATCAACACAGTTCTTATCAGGATGCCACACCTTTTTGGCTGGTAAGTAGCTAACATAGTGAAGAGTATTACTGTCATAGACAGCATTAAAGTCAAACATTAGAGGAGGAAATTATTTAGCAGAATGCCTTTGCTATTCTAAAACACTGCAACCTTACCAGCATAGAAGCATGTATTGACTTTCACTGTTGTTTCTTACTGCTCTTTCACCCCTCCATGTTGTTGTCTTCAATTAAGAGGTTTAACGATGGATCCAGTCTCATCACTTCTGACAATTTCTGCCAAGAAAGTATCACCTTGTTCCTCATGAGTAGAACCTGTGTGTCATTTTTTTTAACAAGCTCTCATCCTTTCTTGTACTCACTACACAGCCGTTTCACCGAGGGTCAAAGTAGGGGTTCTTTCTACTATGGGAATAAATGGTAACAAATTTTTATGGCATTGCCATTTTTCTTAATGAGTATTTTATTAAGACATTTTGTGAAGCTACAGGATATCTCACTCGTTGTGACAATTACCAAATGCTTGGGAGGGGGATCAAAAAATAGTCCTCTCCTCAAGCCACCACTCCTAAAAGCTCTGATCCCTCTCACATCCAGACAGTGCCAAATTCAAAAAGGCTCATCTATAACTGGTGCACCCATGAATCATTAACTAGACACAAAACTGTTATCCAAACAGCAGTTTATTTACAGTTCTACCAATACTACTGTAAGTTACAACTTTTGCCCCTCCTGCTGCGGACACTTGTAGCTCCATCAATGTTGTATGAAGCATGAAACTGCAATAAAGTTATGCATTTAAAAAACCTATGACTTTGTGTGAACAAGGAAATCGTAGCTGTGTGACAAATGATGATGCACCAGAGCTTTGGAAGATTTGTATCAAACAAGGCAGAAGGTTTAGATAACATTCTTTCATTGAGGGTAGTTGCAACCAAACAACTATTCAAGTGTGTATGTAATATGTGAGATGAAAGACATACCATAAGACTTTTGGAAAAGTATCATCCATACCAGGTAGCAAGGGCAGATAAGAGCGAGAACTATCACACAATCAGTTTCACAGCTAATGCATCCAAGTTGTTGACAGCAGTAATGTACAAAACAAATGGACATGAAATTGAGGCTCTGTTAGATGACTATCAGTTTGGCTTTCAAAATGGTAAAGGCACTACACAGGCACTTCCGATGTTGCACTTGACAATGGAAGCACGACACTGTCATAGGATATGTCGATCTAAAAATAAGTGTTTGACAATGTGAAATGGTGCAAGGTGTTCAAAATTCTGAGGAAAATAGGAATAACCTAAAGGGAAAGACGGGTAATATACAATATATACAAGAACAAGAACCAACAGGGAATAATAAGAACAGAAGACGAAGAATAAAGTGCTTGGATTAAAAAGAGTGTAATACACAGATTATGTTTCCACCATGACAAAGAACAAGAAAATTCACATGCAGAAAAGATTTACTTTTGTTTATTTAAAAACGTTGTGCGTAAAATATACCATGAAATACAGGACGTTAATAAGTTCTTTGTTTCTTCACGGAAGGTCAACTCGTACAAAGGTCTCTTGAAAGAAGGGAAAGTACAATGAGGACAGTTCCAGAAACACAATCAAACTATATATTTCTAGGCATTGCTACTAACACCTTTCTAATGAACAGAACATATGCAACGGGACCACTGTTGTTATGGAAGCTCAAGAAAAAGCTTAGTGGGCACAGCTGCATGTCTGGCAGTATGTGGCTTTCAAATACGATACATAGGAATGGTACACAGGACACATTTCCCAGGCATCATATGAATTTAAAGGCATTGAGATTAACTGTATGCCTGCTGCTGAATCACAATTCCTTTCATGGCCTAGAAGGAAAGTTGCTGTTTGGGCCCTCTTAGGAATGGTGCTGTTCAGGCCCCCTTCTCCAATGTTACATTTGAGGTGCATGTCCCATCATTACAAACACAAAGTGTGCATTTGTATAAACTTGACAACAGGTACTATGAAAAAAATCGTATCTTTCACCATTAAGTGAACTCATTTAGTTTTTGTAACAAGATGCCACACAAAACAAAGTTATACCCAAGGTACAAGAGTTTTAAAGATAGTTTCCTCCTTCATATTTGAATTTTTTTTTATGAAACTGTTCTTTGCGGAATTTTCATATTTATTTTATATACCAATACATATATTTAAAGTTATAATGATTCTCATTATTGCTGCAACTTTTCTCACAATTTACTTAAGTTATCTTTTCAATTTCCAGTAACAGAATAAGGATGTATCACTTCATTTGTGCATCCAATCTGCCTCTTGTAATTCTGTACACTGAAAAGACAATTAACAATGAAATACAACATAAATGTCAAGAGTCAAGAAAAATGATTGATAACTGTTTTCAGCTCTCATCTGGTTACAGTTCCGACTTACAGGTGAACCACATATATATTAGGGAAAAATTTTCAAGTAATACACTTGGTTTTTACTTACCAATGCCATGTAGTGTTGAATATGAATGGCATGTGTAAGTGGCATTTTCATTTTATTCTTTGCAAATGAATAAAGTTAGTTAGGGTATTCTTCTTTTCACCTTTGACTGCTAATAGATATGTAAAAATTTCAGAGAAAAATCAACTTGTGATTCAACTGGTTGCATTAGCCCCCCCCCCCCCCCCCCCAAACATAGAAATTCATCAAATTATTATTATTTTTTAATGGATTCATCTTTAAGTGAAGGTAAGAACTACTAACTGCAATGTCAAATGGTTCTCATTATTATTTATACTTAATACTAGCACTAACGAATTGCAGTGCATAATATGAGGTCCGTACTGTTTTTCTGTGCAAAGTTATGATTTTTTTAAAAATCACAAATTTAATGCACAACACGGAAAAGTGTTTTTTTCAATATTTTTTAGAAGAAATTTGAATTATGTATCTTGCTTTTTATACATCATCATATCAATTTAGTGGCCTAAATACTAAATTCACAAAAAATTGAGGTCTGTAGTAGGTGTCAGAAAACAGGGAAACTGTGCCTGATTAATGACCATATAAACATCCTTGAGCCTTCTTACCCATATTTATAAAAAAAAAAAAAAATGTCGGAGTTAGGACAGTGCTATTTGGCAGTTTCACTACTAAGACATGCAGATATCCATGTACCAAATATGATTAAATTCTGAAATGGTCACCTTAGGAACCACCAAAATATCTGTGATTTTACATTGAATGACCCAGAATCTAATTAGTCAGGGTGGATTAAAAATAGTGACACTACTACATCTTTCAATTGAGCACTCCAAGGATCTTCAATTGCTGAACATGAATGTTTCAAATTTAAAAATCTGTCTACCCAGAATAAAGTTAATATTAATAATTAAAATACTTCAATTAAAATTATAATTTTTGGCTGATTACTTTTATTATTTTAACGAAACGTGAGGACTGGTTTTTTTGTCTGTAATCATATATCATATTTGACTTTCAATTAAAAACAAAGAATGACCTGATAACAGTTTTGCCTGAAATCATTTTACATATTTAAAAATCATTGTTTGAGCCATATGAATTAGATTTCTATGTTCCCAGAAGTCAACAGTTATTAATTTTTTTTTTTTTTTTTTTTTTTCCCCTCAAGAAGATAAGCCATTTTTCTCATACCTGGAAATATTTGACAGTGAAGTGTTGAAAATGAGCAAAGTTTTCCCCCTAAAGTAGTACAATCCAAATGGAAGCTTCAGCCAAGGATTTTATAAAGGTCGGTCGAGAATTAAACTCCCTATTTATAGATTTTTATAACTTTTTTCATACTTTACTAATTTTCATAAAATGAACAACATTTTGTTCCTTACAGTGGTAAAATTTATTAAATTTATGTCATTGTAGAGATCAATGGTGAGCCACCTTGCATGAGTGGGGTCAGCTGGAATCTGGATACTAAGTATTCTGATCCAGGTACAAGTACAGAGATGGTGCTGAAGTATGAAAGGACCTTGTGCAAAGACCATAAAGAATTATCGTTCTAAACTAATGGACACAGGTTGTGTGTAAGATGTTACAAGAAGTGGTCAACCTCAACATGCAGGACAGAGAAAAACGTGCAAATGGTTCAGGAAATGAAACTTCCTGGCCATGCCCGCGAAAGGCAAAGGTCCCGAGTTCGAGTCACGCTCCAGCACACAGTTTTGATCTGCCAGGAAGTTTCATATCAGTGCACACTCTGCTGCAGAGTGAAAATTTCACTGTGTGTTCAGAAAATGTTCCACTATCTTAAGTCCTCAGAAATCACAAAGACAGGCACCTTGTGAAAATGGTTTAACCTGACACACAGTCAAAACTCTTCTGAACAGAGAGTTGAATTTTCATCCATGGAAACCATATTACTGTCAGGAATTATCACCGGATGACTGTGTTCATCAGTTGGAATACGGAGTGATGATACTCGCTTAGTATGAAGACTGGTCCGATATTTTTGGTAATATCCTATATCCTGAGGGCTGATGAAGTTGTGTTTATTGCCGGGGAAGGTTGTTAACTGGCATAACTGTTGTTATTGGCCAACAAAGGATCCAAGGGTGGTTGCGGATTGAAGCCAACACTGCCCGAAGGTCACACTGTGGTGTGGTATGACATCCACAGAAATTGTGGGTCCTCTCTCATTCGGGACATAATGAATGCAGAATGGCATCTTGACGTACTTGAAAATTATGTTCACAGTATCGTATCCACATGAGACAACTACAATGACCTAATTTTTATACGAGACCTGGGGCCTGCCTTACTTTACATATCTTGTCCGTGCGGAGCTCAATACCCATTTTCCAGGACATGGTTGGGATGTTGTGGACCCCTTGAAAGGCCAGCAAGGACTCTTGACCCAATGCCCTGCAACTTTCTTCCTCTTGGGGAGTGCAAACGATGAAGCTTTTCACACAAAAACAAAAAGTCTTGATGAATTGGAGGAACAAATTCACCAAGTTCTTGGAAGTCTGTAGCAAACGTCCACATCTGTTTTACGGGAACTGGTAGATGAATATTTCAGCAATGGGTAACAAATGTTTTCAGTTCCATGAAAATTGCTTACGTATTAAAAAAATTGTAGATAATTTTTTTCTGATGTTAATTCATACCTACCCCATATATGTTTTTGAAAACTTCCACAATTTTTTCCCTAAAAAATTATATGTAACATGTGAAAGAAATTTTTAAACTGGTTACCATGGCAAAAGTAACAAGCACAAAATGTTTCATGAAAATTGGAGACAGTGGGTATCAAGCTTGGATGAACTTACCTGGAATGAGCCTTTTTTCATCAGTCCAAAGATTTCTTTTATTTATGTGGCCGTTCACAGAATGCCCCTTTTTTTTGTTTTATTAGAAAACCTACAACTTAGAATTATTTAAGACCAAAATCAGGTTCCCAGCAGGTTCAAGAAATGCGATATAAGAGTTTTCAACACAGTTGTATTTTTTCCAGAAATTACATACGTTAACATTTTTTTCTCTTTTCTTTTCTTTTCTTTTCTCTTTTAACTTTACTGATCAGATGACTGCATTTCTGTTAACTATGGAACACTCTTAATTTTGAAAAGAAAAAAAAAATTCAAATCAAAACCTTCAAACACCAGAGCAATGACTATGTCTGTATGTAAGTATATAGTAACATGGCGTAAGTACGTAGTCATAGTCATTCTCACAGCAGTAAATTATCAGAACATCAAAAATTCGATATAAAAAGAAATTTTAGTCTGAGGAAAAAAAATTGCAAAAGTTCATATGTCATAAGTAAAAGCAAATTTACACCTGCGACAGCAGGTGATATGTCCAAGGTGATTTGACATGGAATGATCCTATTCTAACAACCGTAGAAGAGAGACGTAAGTACCTGATTGTCAAACACAGTCTTAGGGTTGTTATTGGGGCATAAATATTTTTACCACACAAAGCTTTTTACTTGGTTAAAATTATATGCTATCAGAATTTTGAGTGGGATGTGAAAATCAGAGATGTACTGCTCAGAATTACTTTTTTATCCATGGCACCAATTGCCAATAAGAGCATAGCTACTCTAAACATGTAAGTAGATGCTACATGCAGAGAAAATAAGACAGTTGTGGTGTGAAAACTCACCAGCAATAATAACTCTCACTGCAGATGCCACTCGCTGTTGTTCTCCAGTGTCTCCCAGAAGACCACCAAGCCAGTCCACAAAAGTTGAAGAGCCAGAAGACATTCATCTGATGCAGTTGACAGGCCTAACCCACTCACAATTACCAGAAACCTAGAAGTAGGATACTTATCTTTAATCATTAAGTTAAAATTACTCTGGCCCTTTTGATGTTACAATACTGCCAATCTTTCCAGGTTAAGATACAAATACTGGTTTAAATATGCACATTAAATTTTTTTATCATCCTCGAAGTAAATTAAACACATTGCATACTTTCCATGCAAAAATTACATATGTGAAATGGGGAAGCATTTAAGAATTAACTTTCAACCAAACAACTTACACAGTTTAAATGTCTCCAACTCATCCTGCAATCCCATCAAATTAAAGCAAAATCTTTGGCAACAGTAAAATTCCACTCAGTTCTCTGTCAAGCAACATGTTTTTCAGAAAACGTAGAAGGTTACTTCATAAAAATATATATTTGAAAGCAACCTCTACTCTTTGACATAATCTTTCTTATAACAGTTATTTCTTACATTGCACAACAATAATGACTAATATGCCTCTCGTTTCATCACATATCCACATTTCCTCCAGCAAGAAAAATGTTACCAGTATTGGAAGAGAGGGGCAGAACCAATGTATTTCACAAACTGTTCTCAAATTATGCAATTTTTCATAATTACTTTTGGCACTGTTTACCACAAAACATAACTAAATAAATTTTTGTCTTAAACGACAAAGAGAATTTTGATACTGGTTATTTCACAAACACAGAACAAAAACTCATTTTAATTATGCAATTTTGTATTTAGCACTTGTACAAAGCAACTCTCTCAGACAAGCAGTTTCATATTTTCAGCTACTTTTGCAATCAGAATAATTGCCATTTTGAGGAAATAGAAATTAGTAAGCTAACATACTTTGCACACTTTTACTCTCTGATGTCATACGTAATAATAATTTGGGGTAACTCAACACTCAGAAGAAAAGTCTTCTCTGCTCAAAAGAAAGTGGTTAGAATAATGTGTGAGGCTCATAGTCGCACATCTTGTATGCATCTGTTTAAAAGGTTAGGAAGTCTCACAACACATTAACTTAGTAATGAAATTTGTTCTCAACTACTTGGACCAGTTTAAAAACAACAGTGACATTCATTATTATAATACTACATTTATTAATTTCATATGGATTAACAATTCAGTTGTATTAATGCATCTGTATCTTTTATCAGCGATTATTTACACAAGACCCCAGGTCAACAGTGATTCACATACACTGTGCCATTCTGCAAAGAGGCAAAAGAAATAATTTCTGTTTTGTATCTACAGTTTTACATTATTTATTTACATTAATAGGTTAGTTTACTATGTATTTACCCCCCAAGCTACCATAGGTAACAGCACTATTACCTTCAAATACTAAAATGGCAGTTAGAAT
Source organism: Schistocerca serialis cubense (assembly GCF_023864345.2). Lineage (NCBI taxonomy): Eukaryota > Metazoa > Arthropoda > Insecta > Orthoptera > Acrididae > Schistocerca > Schistocerca serialis. Next base: position 659,061,640 of record NC_064641.1, on the reverse strand, counting down.
AACGGTGAGAAAAAAGACAGCATTGAGGCAAATAAAGGAATGGCTCCTCCTCTGTGACAACTCTTCTAGTTGTACCACTTTTGATGAAAGCCAGTTCTAGGCTAAAAACAAAACTGCAGCAGCTTTCTCCATCCACCTACTCACTGGATCCAGTTCCTTGAGACTTTTTACTGCTCTCTACAAAAAAACTGGATCTAAAGGTGTAACTGATTATGGTAATTCAAAAATCACCATACACTTTGAATGATGGTTAGAAAAATAAGCACCCCCCTAATCATGGTTGATGGTACATAAGCCGTTTCAAAATGGAGGGCATTAGAAGTACTTAGCAGATGACTCTTCCACAACCAGGAAAGAAATTCTACCCTACCTTTGGATTCCCCCTCACACACTGCTGGAATAGGAAATCAGGTTGTGAGCATTAACTCAAATACAAGACAAAAAGGAGGGAGGGAGGGAGCGAAGGAGGGAGAGCAAAAGGGAGAGGGAGGGGAGAGAGGGACAGCCAGAGTGAGGGGAGAGAGGAGTGCGTGAAGGGGGCGGGCACAGCAAGGAGTTAGATCGCAGCGAAGAGAGCAGTGGTGAAGGGGAGCAAGCCCCAACTTTCTCTCATGTGACACACTTACATTAGTGTTTTATGTTTCTGCAAAAGCAAAAGTGACACACTGATGATGATCACAAAAACATTTTGTATAATCACAATCAAAACTGTGACACTAATTGAATTAGAGAGTGGGAAAAGGGCTTCATTCCAAAATCCTTATTTTTCACAAGACAATGTATTATTTGCTGGGAAAATGGTTTACCAAAACAGAAGCTTGCAATTTCACTTCTGTAAAAGTCGTCCTCATTCATTCACTAAAATGTTTAAGAAATTCTTTGGCATAAAGTACTCTAGTGCATTACTTCCAGTTATATTGGAATATGTTTCTTTTCTACTAAAGCTGTGGAAAAAAAAAACCATGTGGACACAGGTTACACTAAAATGCTACATAACTATTCCAAAATTCTTTTATATACATTAGAGGAAATAAGCTTAATACATTTTCATTAAATGACTTTCATACTCACTCATATCCTTGCAGTAATCATAAATTTTCTTAATCTAATACAACATTGGCAGTAGATCATGTTCATCACTCCAGGTAACACTACATACAGCTTTCTGATATGTACTGGATGATCTCACCTAAATCTGTGAGCCTGCTTGCCTGAACAGTGGCTTTTCTGCTTGTGTGTAAACTTAACTGCTGTCAATAAAGTGTGACGACTTGCTTAATGCTTTTTCTTCCATACGAGGTGTTTACTGTTCAAGGGTTTTTGATAATTTTACAAAAGACCCTGGTCATCTCTACATGAAATATATTACATCTCCAGTTTTGAATGCTGTAAGTTCCACGGTCGGTTCACATTTTCTGGTATTGTGAATGATCGTTTTGCTGTGGTCTGGGGAATAAATGTGATCATATCACCCCAAAGCTTGTTTTACACCAAAAATCCAATCACAGGGCATAAAGCTCTGGCATCTTACAGGATAGTACGTACATATAAGTAGGTCTGAATCTCCCCATTTGTGTTAAATGTCTAAAGGCTTGTTTTGATTTGAACCCCCACCCCCAACACACACACACACACACACACACACACACACACACACACACACACACACACACACACACACAACAATAAAAAAGTTCTAGGGTCATTCCATATCAAATCACCCAATAAAAAATAAATTTTACACCCACCTCCTTAGATTTTCATTAAATTTGGCTCAAATGGTTCTAATACCACCCTGACAACACCTGCAATTTTTTTTTTTTTTTTTTTTTTTTTTTTTTTTTTTTTTTGCTGTATCTCTTACAGTTTTTTTTTAATAAATTTTTAAAGTTTTTATGTTTTGCGTTTTCTGAACCTTCGGAAATGGTCAGTTTAGTTTGTATTCAAAACTTTAAATTTGCTTATCTTAAAAACTCTTTTTAGATAACATCATGAATTTTTGCAGCAAGTTTATTTATTATACATATTTGAAGATAAAAATGATGCTATTAAAATATATTAATATTTTCTATGAATATATATATATATATATATATATATATATATATATATATATTTTTCTTTTTGTTAACGGATGTTTTGTTTTATAAGAATTGCAATATCTCGAGTCTCAGACCTGATGGAATGCTCAAATTTGTTTTAATTTACTCTTAAACATATAGGCTACTTGATAAAACAAAAATAATGATGGCTTTTTGACATGTTTATTAATTATAGTAGATTACATTAGAATTATGTACAAAGATAGTTTACTTACGGCACTTATGTATAACCCAACGGATTGCTTGAAACATTGAATTTTTTGAGTAATTTTGTCTTTTTAATAAACATTAATGCTGATTCAAACTGTTTTTCCACTTCATCCAAGAGCTTTCAGTTCTTTTGATACAGTCTTTTTTGAAGTAATACATTCTCCCAGTGCCGCTTGATTGAGGTGCGTCTACTACACAGACTATGTGCTCCAAAGGCACTATGCAGGAATCTTCTCTTTCAGGCCAATAAAATGATGCAGCGGGTCCTGAAGGATGTAGAAATAGAATTTCTGCATCTTCTTCATCATTGAATATTGTTTTTACCAGTCCAAAGTACCAGTTACCATCATAATTTGCAGCCACATAGCAATTTATGGATGGTTCAACACGAACCCAATCAGAAGAAGAATGGAAAGAAAAGACTAAGGAGGGTTTTACACTATCTGTAGTCCTAATTTCAAGGTTGTTTGTTGGAAGTGGTTTGAAGTTATGAAAACTTCTAGTTCCAGGAATGGTTCGGGTTGCTGAAAAATGTTTTTCTAGTTTTAACCGTAGCAAATCAGCTTCTTTTTTGTCAATAAAGTGAAAATGAATGTTTTCAATATTTTTTTCACAAAACTTATACACATTGATTGCTGTCATTATTTGTTCTTTGTCTGAAAGCTGTAGACTGGCTTTCCTTAAAATTCTTTTAATAGTTCCTCCTAGGCCATCACAAATTGACTTCCCATGACTTGTTGCAAAAAAAGAGTGTTGGGCCTTCAAATTAAAGTCTCTCAAAGTCTTAAAACTGTTTCTATTTTTGTACTGCCCAGCACAACCATCTGTAAAGTAGTGAACTGAGTCAATGTCAGTATGATGTAATGACAGCCACTTTGTAATTTCTTTTTGTACAAAGTTAACAAAACCAGTGTCATGTTCTTGGTCATCACTAATAAAACAGTGGTTGGAAACAAAAACATTGTTTTCCTCATTTCTTAGAAAAACTCCAACTGGGTGTGAGTACAACCACCTCTATTCCAGTGATAACTTTGGATCTCATTTTGTATAACAAAGGAATAATTTTCACTGAAATCCATCACAATAATTGCTGTTTTGGGTGGTGGGTCTTCTTTCAATCTTTTAAAGGCTGCTGATTGGGATTTTGCTATAAACGAGTGTGGGGTGAACTTTTCTAATGACCTAACCAATAAAGAAATGTAGTCTTCAACACTGATAAGACTGTTTGATCATTTCTGCCCTGTCTGTGTTAACCCACTGACTGATTACAATTTCTTCTTCTAAATCATAATCTTCACTCAGTTTTTCAGTTAAGCACTCTGTTAGTGCAGTATTTGCAGGACAGCTGTTGCAATGATGTAGCATGCAGTTTTGGTTTTCTGTGTTGCACACAAGCATCTTAATTAGGTCTTTATAAGATTCTTCAATTTTCACAGCATCCAGTAATAGTTTAACATTCTGGTGGATACTGCATACACATACAGTGTGTGTGCCTGCAGCACCAGCAAGGATACACCATTTAGGTCTCAAGAAACAAAATTTTGAAAATCCTACTTCTACCTCGGGATTCTCCCATTTGAAAGAATAATAGAGTTCTCTCAAGTTACACAAAATGAGTCTTTTTTGCATGTACACATTTTTTTGAACACTTACTTTGTCTTTTGTTCCAGGTAGCACTCTGGAACTTTCATCCTTTTCATAAAAATCTGTTACAAGTCTTACTGTATTTTCAGAAAGAGCTTTACCTTTTTTTGGACCAGGAGTTTCCAAAATACCCTTTTCAGATTTTAGCTTTCTAGCTAGTCGCACCATGTACTCACTCACATTAAATTCTTTCATCACTTTATTTCGAGTCCAGGAATCTGGAGCCAAGGTCAGAATCTGGATTTTTCTAGACCTCCCAACAGATGAAATCTTCTCTTTCATAAGAGAAATCATTACATCAAAATCCTTTGCTTTCTCAACCACACTTTCATCTTCTTCGTCATCATCAGAACTTGGTGCATCATGTTTTAATGCTTTTGAAACCACCTTTTTTGCAGTCTCTTCAATACTGCTAACCTTCCTTTTAAAATAAGACCCTTTACTTTGTTCTGACAAGCCATGAAGCTTTATCGGTGTTAAACCTAAATAATCAAGAGCAATGTTTGTTTGTACGAGGGATTCATTTCTGGATTCCAATGATTCTAATTCAACCATGACTTCATCATCTGTTTCACTTTCATTTACTTCAACTCTTAATTTTTCCTCACAAAAGTTACGGCATGTTGAGCAAAGCTTTTGCCCAGGTTTTATGCTAATATTTTTTGTCAGTAATTGTTTAGAAAGATCCAAGCCTACACTTCTCAACGATTTTTTGATGGGCTTTTTGTGTTTTTTAAGTGGGTCTACACATGTTGTTTGATACTTTTCAAAAACATTTAAAAAGTAGTAGCTGTGGTGTGAACATATATTCATAAATTCACAACGATTAATTCCAGATCGTAAGTGGATCAAATCTTTTTCTTCCTCACTCAATTCTGATACCGGTTGTAACTTTTTTGAAAGTGTGTAGGTTGTTTGGAAACAGTCAGATTTTTTAAATAACCCTACACTACAGGTTTGAATATCTGACGTACTGATTTCACTTTTGGTCTGATTACTGTTCTGGTTACTTTTGTAGGATATTGGAAAAGAATCTCTGTAAACTAAGCAACTGTACTTACTGAAATTTCGAATAAACTTAATAAAATACAATCCAAGAACTATTTAACACTGTAATAACTTTTTACTTCAAAACACAGGAGTAACAATACAAAATCCAAGTGTAGATTGTTACTCCAAGAAGACAAAAACTTATTTTCGGTGTCTAAGTCACTTGGCATTTTTTATTTTTAAAATATAATTAATATTATTTTAAAAATTAGATAACTATTAAACAGGTTAAAAAGCCAACATAATTTTTCTTTTATCGAATAGCCTATACAATGAAGAGTATTTTAAAACAAATTTGAGCTTTCTATCAGGTCTGAGACTCTAGATATTGCAGTTTTTGCAAAACTAAACATCCGTTAGCTAAACAAAATAAAATAAAAAACTTATAATTTTTTTTTCATTTGGAAGAATTTAATATATCTTTATGGTAATTTTTTTTAACATTTAGATATAATACACAAACTTATTCCAAAATTTCATACTGATATCTTGAGTATTCTTTAATATACAAATTTTTTTTAGTTGTGAGGACACATTTAAGTTACAATTTCCGACTGCTGAAACAAAGCCAAATCTAAAAACTTTAAAAATTTATAAAACAAACTATAAGAGATAGAGCAAAAAAATTTTACAAGTGCTTTCAGGATGATAAAAGAAGTAATTGTACCATGTTTCATCAAAATCTGACATGGTTGGTGTCAAGGCCTGGGTGACTTGACATGGAATGACCCTCTAGTTTTCACTCAAGTGCATAATTATTTTGTAACAAAAACAAATGAGATTATCTCGTTTGCTCATTTGCCATCTAAGAAAAAAATAATATGTTGCCTTCTCATTTTTAAAATCGTAAACATTACACTCTTCTGCCACAGCTTTGTTAAGCAAAAGATTTCTTGGACAGGCAAATGTGCAAGTGGTAGATGACATCAGGCCTTATTTTGCTGTACCATTAGATGGGTCTGATAAGATTTGCCTGTAGACATTCCAAATCAAATAAAAATCTACTTGTGATCTCCTAAATCTGTAGTCAAAGCTATTGTTAAAGTATTTGAGATAGTGGTCATACTTTACAACTTTTTTCAGGTTGATGTTTCTGAATAAACAGGGCAAGCTTTTTTTACTATAAGCTCGGTATTCAGTAAGTAGAACTTTTATGCAACAGATTGTGTGCAACGGAAAGAAGTCAGTAAAATCATTTTTTATGCTTTCCCCTTTTGTCATTAGTGGACTTCCCCTTAATTTCAATATTTGTAAGCCTAATGACTGCCCTATGTGGCACTGCATGGAGACAAAGTTAAGCTCAAGAAAAAGTACTTAAATGAAGAAGTATTTCGTTTGGGCTCTGCAATACTGAATGAAATCTTTTTTTGTCTTGGTTCTTCATGTGAACTATTTGATTCTGATATGGTATCACACAAATGTTCAAAATACTCACAAGTGCAACCACCAACTAATAATGCTGCAACACACATTGTGCTCCATGATATAATGTTTAATCTCTGACCTTGCCACTTCAACTCTGCTTGGGTCACAACTGCACAGCAGTGAGCAAAGCACTGAATGGCCAATGCTCTCTCTCTCTCTCTCTCTCTCTCTCTCTCTCGCTCCATTTTTTTTAACATCCGACACACTCCCAGTCATACTTCTAGAGGCACTTTCCCCATGCCATAACCTCCATTATATATTTTGATATATGTCAACATTAGCCATACATTAGGTTGCAATCTGTCCACAATTTACCAAGACAAAAAATATCTTTGCAACTACAATAATAAAGGACTACCATAGTACAATTTCACAATATTCTAACAAGAGCTACCAGCTACTACAAAAACCACATTAATTTCGGTAACTTTTTTAAAGACATACTGCCCTATCTCCATTTTACCTCCTCATGCAGCAGTGGAAGAAATTTACACACACACAGTACAATCTTCTCTTGGGGGTGGAACTCCTTGATGGAACTTTTCATGTAGTTTACTTATTTTTCCCTAACACTGCATCCCTATCCAAGTGAAAAAAAAGAAAGAAAATAATTCGGATCTAGTAGCTGCTTAGATGAAGTCTTGTTAAATAAAAACAACAATACAGCTCGAATTATAACTATAACAGATTTTTTCTTCCCAGTAGTCCAAGGTGATTCACAAGGAAGACACCTAGCAAACTTCGTAATCTGGCTTGTTTCCACAGGTTTTTCTCGGTGTAAGTGACAACTCTTTTACAGTTGTACGGTGTAGGTCTTTCATGCACTTCTTTTTCACCTCACAGCACTCCAGAACACTGAAGCATTTTGGGCATCCAACATTGAATTAAAAAAAATTCCTTTCCTTCTATGAGTTGTGGAGGCTGTATGTGAATCCCATAATGCACCTGGTGTAGCATCTTCACTCATTTCAAAATAAGAGAAATAACAAGCAAATCAGAAAACATAAAGAATCAGTAACGGCTATGACAATTGTTTGCTAAGGTTGAGAATGCCGTAAATGGAGTAGCACCGGCCCAACCCCTACTTATCTTACGCAACTATGACTCCACCCAACCCCAACTCCAGTAAACATTTCGGCACAATAGAAGAAATTTATCTGACTGACAAAGACAATAAATATTTAATATTTGCTTAATAAACAACATATGAAGCCTTTTTAACTACAAACGCTTACATTTCACAAAGTTGAAAGGGACAAATTGAGAGGTAACGTCATACCAACTTAATTAAGTCACCATTTATGTTAAAACGGAGTCTTGCATTAATTCTCAGTCTTTCTGGAGACAACATCAATATTTAAATAAGAAATAAATCTTATCATTAATATTCTCCCTTTATATAACATAAATTTTTATTTGTGCAACATCCAGACCTGCTCCGCAATATTTTCACAGTGAACAAATCCACCACAATCATAAAATACTTTTATTGACGAAAGTCTTGCACAACAGAAGTCGGTATACATTATCTGGTTTCAGGGTCTTAAAAGGGAATGGTCCAATAAGACATGTCGAAACCTACCCTGAAATTTTTTACTCGGGAAGAAGACACCGCAGGAAATGCACTGTCAAAATTTTAACTGCTAAGAGACATTGCAAGCATTTTAAAAAAATGCTGAAAATTGCTAAATTCATAGCGCATCAGGCAGCAGAAGAAATATACACGACCCTACTGGCATTATAGCAACTGCCCCCCCCCCCCCCCCACACACACACACACACACACACACACACAGCTAGGGTCAGCAGTACATTTGTAAACAGTAAACATGACACAACCCGATTGTAATTTGTAGAGGACGTTTCAGGTTACCATTCATTGATAGTTTCTCTGACACTACAGTGCACAGCTACTATTCTCTCGAATTAGCCACTCGAGTAACATCTATTACAAATTATCAGTTGCTTTTTGCAGCATTGGTAAGTATTGACAATACAGATAAAGCTGAATTAATATTTATTGTGGTTTCATAGGGCATACCAGCTAACAGTATCTTTTTTTCTTCCACTTTCACAGTAATGTGCAATCCAATCAACATTCTCAATTTAGCAATGATGAAATAAGAAGAACGTAGTTTCCAGCAGAAATCACCTACTTCTCCTGAGGAAGTACTTATGTGTCATTTGTTAGTCGATTTCCTTGATATTCATTCGAATGATATCGACATTTCGTTTGAAACTGTGGATAAATTACAAGAGATATGAAATAACTGTGTCGATTCCATGAATTGTGGTTCGGATGACATTAGTTGTGCCTGTAACAGTTCTGAAAAAGAATACCTTCCCAGCCCAAAAACAACATGTACGGTACTGCAACAGCTTTCAGCGACAAAGAAAAAGATAGTGAAATACTGGTTAAACGCAGGAGGAAAAATCACTTGAAGTTACACAGTGTGCAAAGGCGTTTTTGTTTCGTAAAATTGGAGAGTGAACTGTACGAATGGCAGAATGAATTACATGAAATAAGAAACATGCGCCAAACAGAAATCCGAAACCATCTGAATGAAAAACTGTTCAAAAGATTTAGAACTGCTCGTGAGAACTATACACCATTACCAATGGAGATCTACGAGAATCGGCCCTCCAAATTGCATCTGACATGAACATTGCTAATTTTCAGGCATCATCGACCTGGCTACGCAGGTTCAAGAAATTGTACAGGATAGGAAGTCGTAAAATTACCAAATTTACATCACATAAACGTGTACAGCAGCTGCAAGTGACACACAATGCTACAGAGAAATTCATAGCTGACAAAGACAAAACTTTCTGTTATCCCCACAACTGCTGTTTATAATGTTGATCAGTCAGGTTTCGTGGAAGAACTGCATGCACACCGCACTTCATTATTTCAGGGTGAAAAAAAGATGGAGTCGGTTTTCCAGTCAACGAATGCAGTGACACAGTCACATAAGATAATGCCAGTGATAGGTACGAGTATGAGTGATTTACTGTTTCCGCAGCCGTATATCTTTTTTCAAGAAAGGGGAAAGAATAATTTTCACCATTTCATTTGAAACATATTCCTACCAGCTTTTGTTGGATTTGTGGTCGGGACATAACGATGCCTCTGTTTTTGTGGAGGACGACAAAAAATCTGTAGATGTAATGTGGATGCCGTCTGGAACTACTAGTGCGATTCAACCACTCGATAAAGAATTTTTTTTTGAGAGTGGAAAGCATTTTTCAGGAAATTATCAGACAACATAATTTCCGATACCCCTCTCTCATTTCAGGTTTATCAGTGGGACAGTATTCTTAAGCTCCACTCATTTGTGCATTACCAGTTTTCTTCACCAAGCTTCATGAATTTGATCAAGCATGTCTGGTACGCAGCGCAATACGCAGAACAATGGCCGGGACCATTTGTGTCTAAATAAAACTAGTGATTACTGCAAAGTGCCTGACTTCATCAATTTTTCCTTTGTCCAGTGTGCCTGGTGTCAGAAAAATGTTTGTTTTTGTCTTTCATTCGACACTTCGCATTTCTGTGATGACTACAGAGAATAAACAACGAAAACTTTCACTAATAGTCAAATGTTTGACATTCAAACATTATTATAAGGAATGGCCTACAGGAATTATAATAAAATGTAGTACTGCAAAACACATTTCATTTCAACAAATTACAAGTCCTTAATGATGGAAGTCTTCTGTGACATCAAACACTGCCATGACTTTATTTTCTCTGCTAGCCACTTTCATCAGACTTGCATGTGCAAGAACTGGACTGTCAATATGAAGTTATTCAAAAAACATTTTAAGCCCGGATTTCACCGGAGCAAACAAGCTAACAAGCAAGAACAAAAGAGAATTCTGTCTGGTGTACCCGGTAGGCCTTTTGCATGTCTCTCAACTGGACACCACTGCAGCTATTTACATGTCCCTAACCTTCCCCAGTTACCCAATCAGAAAATGGAGACCTACAGTTTTAACGTGGAATCCGAACCACATATCTTTCATGGCCACTCCACCATTGTGAGAAGTGAATGCTCGGCTACAAAATCATAGCGAAAAAGTTGTGGTCTAAACAGGATTTGATCCCACTTTGCCACTCCACCATTTTTGCCAAGTTGCGCGCTAGGCAGGCAAGAGTGTGCAAACCATTCTTATAAGCTATTCTTCGCATAGCAATAATGTGTAACTTCAACATTTTTTTTTTTTTTTTTCAAAATACTTGCAGTGCTTCTTAGCAGCTAAAATTTTGGCTGTGAATTTCTTTTGTTGTCTTCTTCCTGTGTAAAAAAATTTAAGGGTAGGTTTCGATATGTTTTATTGGACCATTCCCTTGGTAGATCCTTCACCAGGTGCATCTGAAATCTGATTGAAAACAACAGTTGTAACCTGCTCCATTAATGAATTATTGTTGTTATGATCTTCAGTCCAGAGACTGGTTCCACGCAACTCTCCCGGCGGCCCTATCCCGTGCAAGGTGATTCATCTCCATGTACCAACTGCAACCAACCTCCTTCTGAATCTGCTTAGGATATTCATCTCTTGGTCTAACTCTATGATTTTTACCCTCCATGCTGCCCTCCAATACTAAATTGGTGATTCCTTGATGCCTCAGAACATGTCCTATCAACTGATCCCTTCTTCTAGTCAAGTTGTGCCACAAATTCCTCTTCTCTCCAATTCTATTCAGAACCTCCTCGTTAGTTATGTGATCTATCCGTCTAATTTTAAGCATTCTTCTGTAGCACCACATTTCGAAAGCCTCTATTCTCTTCTTGTCTAAACTATTTATTGTACATGTTTCACTTCCATACATGGCTACACTCCATACAAATTTCTATTGAAAAGACTTCCCAACACTTAAATCTATACTCAATGTTAACAAATTTCTCTTCTTTGGTAACGCTTTCCTTGCCATTGCCAGTCTACATTTTATATCCTCTCTACTTCGATCATCAGTAGTTATTTTGCTCCCCAAATAGCAAAACTCTTCTCATACTTTAAATGTCTCATTTCCTAATCTAATTCCCTCAGCAACACCTGATTTTATTCGACTACATTCCATTATCCTCGTTTTGCTTTTGTTGATGTTCATCTTATATCCTTCTTTCAAGACACTGTCCATTCCGTTCAACTAGTCTTCCAGTTCCTTTGTTGTCTCTGACAGAATTACAATGTCGTCAGCAAACCTCAAAGTTTTTATTTTTTCTCCATGGATTTTAATTCCTACTCTGAATTTTTCTTTTGTTTCCTTTACTGCTTGCTCAAAATACAGATTGAACAACATTGGGGATAGGCTACAACCATGTCTCACTCCCTTCCCAACCACTGCTTCCCTTTCATGTCCCTCAACTCTTATAACTGTCATCTGATTCTGTACAAATTGTAAATAGCCTTTTGTTTCCTGTATTAGACGCCTACCACCTTCAGAATTAGAAAGAGAATATTCCAGTCAATATTGAAAGAGAATATTCCAGTCAATATTGTCAAAAGATTTCTTTAAATCTACAAATGCTAGAAACATAGGTTTGCCTTTCCTGAACCTATCTTCTAAGATAAGTCGTAGGGTCAGTATTGCCTCACATGTTCCAACATTTCTACGGAATCCAAACTTGTCTTCCCCAAGATCGGCCTCTACCATTTTTTCCATTCATCTGCAAAGAATTCGTGTCAGTATTCTGCAACTGTGACTTATTAAGAGGATAGTTCGGTAATTTTCACACCTGTCAACACTGCTTTCTTTGAGATTGGAATTATTATACTCTTCCTGAAGTCTGAAGGTATTTCACCTGCCTCATACATGTTCATCAGATGGTAGAGTTTAGTCAGGGCTGGCTCTCCCAAGGCTATTAGTAGTTTTAAATGAATGTTGTCTACTCCCGGGTCTTGTTTTGACTCAGGTCTTTCAGTGCTCTGTCAAACTCGTCACACAGTATCATATCTCCCATTTCATCTTCATCTCCGTCTTTGTCCATTTCCATAATATTGCCGTCCAGTACATCGCCCTTGTATAGATCCTCTATGTAGTCCTTCCACTTTTTTGCTTTCCCTTCTTTGCTCAGAACTGGTTCTCCAACCAAGCTCATGACATTCATACAAGTGGTTCTCTTTTCTCGAAAGGTGTCTTTAATTTTCCTGTAGGCAGTATTTATCTTACCCCTAGTGATATATGCCTCTAAATCCTTACATTTGTCCCCTAGCCATCCCTGCTTAGCCATTTTGCACTTCCTGTCAATCTCATTTTTGAGACATTTGCCTGCTTCATTTACTGCATTTTTATATTTTCTCCTTTCATCAATTAAATTCAATATCTCTTCTGTTACCCAAGGATTTCTACTAGCCCTTGTCTTCTTCCCTACTTGATACTCTGCTGCCTTTCCTATTTGATCTCTCAAAGCAACCCATTCTTCTCCTGCTGTATTTCCTTCCCCCGTTCTTGTCAATCGTTTCCTAATGCTCTCTCTGAAACTCTTTATAACCTCTGCTTCTTTCAGTTTATCCAGGTCCCATCTCCTCCAAATTCCAATCTTTTTGCAGTTTCTTCAGTTTTAGTCTACAGTTCATAACCAATAAATTGTGCTCAGAGTCCACATCTACTTCTGGAAATGTCTTAGAATTTAAAACCTACTTCCTAAATCTTTGTCTTACCATTATATAATCTATCTGTAACCTTCCAGTGTCTCCAGGCCTCTTCCACATAAACAACCTTCTTTCATGATTCTTAAACCAAGTGTTAGCTATGATTACGTTATGGTCTGTGCAAAATTCTACCAGGCGGCTTCCTCTTTCACTCCTTACACCCATTTCATATTCACCTACTACTCCTTCTCTTCATTTTCCTACTATCAAATTCCAGTCCCCCATGACTATTAAATTTTCGTCTCCCCTCACTATCGGAATGATTTCTTTTATCTCATCATACATTTCTTCAATCTTTTCATCATCTGCGGAACTAGTTGGCATACAAACTTGTACTACTGTGGTAGCTATGGGTGTCGTGTCTAACTTGGCTACAACAACGCGTTCACTATGCTGTTCGAAGTAACTTACCCACACTCCTATTTTTTATTTATTATTAAACCTACTCCTGCATTACACCTACCTGATTTTTTATTTAAAACCCTATATTCCTTGTTCCTCCTGCCATCAAACTTCACTAATTTCCACTATATCCAACTTTAACCTATCCATTTCCCTTTTTTAATTTTCTAATCCACCAACCCGACTAAGGGATCTGACATTCCATGCTCAGATCCGTAGAATGCCAGTTTTCTTTCTCCTGTTGACGACGTCTGCCTAAGTAGCCCCCCCCCCCTTTCCCCCGAGATCCGAATGGGGGACCATTTTACCCCTGGAATATTTTACCCAAGAGGACGTCGTCGTCATTTAACCATACAGTAAAGCTGCATGCCCTCAGGAAAAATTACACCTGTAGTTTCCCCTTGCTTTCAGCCGTGCGCAGTACCAGCACAGTAATGCCATTTTGGTTAATGTTACAGAGCCAGATCACTCAATCATCCAGACGGTTGCCCCTGCAACTACTGAAAAGGCTGTTGTCCCTCTTCAGGAACCACATGTTTGTCTGGCCTCTCAACAGATACCCCTCCGTTTTGGTTGAACCTACGGTATGGCTACTTGTATCGCTGAAGTGCACAAGCCTCCCCACCAACAGCAAGGTCCATGGTTCATGAGGGGGGGGGGGGGATTAATGAACTAGGAATTTGATTTTTTTAAATGAATTAGGAATTTTTAAATACAACTGTGGCAGAGACTATTCTCCCTTTAACCAAAGGAATTGTGGAACTGGGGGAGGGGGGTGGCAAGAAAAGGCCAGAAGCCCCCACTAGCATCAAACAATTCCTATGGAAGAGAAACTGCAGGCACAATTAGTTACACTCATCTGATAACGCATACCACTGACATTCCTGACATACATGCAAAAGCATGAGGAACTGTGCTTTTTTTCTGAGGAGCAGAATGTTCCAATACCTGTACCAAAATACTCTCTCAGGCACCTACAAATATGTCATAAGCATTCCAACTACTATTTATACACCTGAAGACAAAAAACCCGGGATATTTTTAGAATTCCGGGAATTTTTCATTGTTTTAGTTTTCAGTTAAATTTTTGTAATTTTGACTAGTAAGAAGCGATACTCTAACAAAGGATATTACTGAATCCCGCTACTGCAGAATAATACTTCAACAATAAAACATAAACGAGGATAAAATCAAAAATAACTTAAATTACAAAGGAAATGCGCCATATACAACAATGACACACAGTGCTCACGCAAGCGGCTGCCAACAGCAAATGTGTCAAAGGCTTTTATATTAGATTCATTTTAGCAGTTACAAGCGGGCTCACGCGCATTCGCAGTTGAGTCGCGTTTGAGTAGTAGATTCTCCCGCTTCTGGCTACAGGAATGTGCTGTTGGCTGTGCAAGCAGTCGCAGCAAGCAGCTAGATGCTACCGGGAAAAGGGGGCACCAAATTCATATTCTTGAGGGAAAAAACTTGTTTTACAAAGCGCGTAGCATCCAGTGCATGTTTGTATGTCGATTATTCAAATGATTTTGAAATGCTTCCCTGTTGGTTTTTGAACATTTTTGAACACATTTTAAGTTGATTTCTGAATGACTCATAAGTTGACTTTTGAATGCATGCATAGTGTATGTGACGTCTCTGTCAGGAGAATCCTCGTCACATCTAGAAATAAACTTTCCACAGACAAAAGGGGATGGGACTATATGAGCTGAGGGAGTAAAGCCGAACAGATGAATGCCAATAGCTGTCTGATTATGTTGTTGATTGGGTTTGCGAATAATCAGCATTGTTATAATTCAGACTACTAGAACGGAAATAAACGACTGACAGGAATGACGGGTGAGAAAGATTACGTATTATCTTCTCAGTGTATCCAAGAAAATGAAACTTTGGCAGAAAATTTTTGGCCAGATCACTACACTAGTAAGGACCAGTAGTAGTCCCTGGCTAGCAGCCGCGTAAGTTCTATTATGGAAGTAACGTGGAAAACGTGTTGTTCGAACACATAATACCGCCTAACTGGAAAATAATCACCGGATAACTAAACCTGTGATTCTGGCAGGGTTAGTGAAGTTAATGGGCAAACAAATTTTGACAATGGCAGCAATAGCTACAGAATTGGTGATGATAAGATTGTTAGAACGAGGAAGGAGAAGAAATGGGGACATCACACAAATTATGGAAGAATAAGACGATTCCAAATTTATATAAAAATTTCGTAACACTACTTTTCAATCTCATGCTTGAGAAGCTGGTGTCTATGAATGAAATGTGAAACTATTTCCTAACATAAAGCTTTTTGCTTGTAGTAGGCCTAATAGGCATTTGATATTGGTACTTCGTGGATTCTATTCTGTCGTGTTATGAAAGTGGCAATTTGTGCCAAGACAGTCTCGTTTATTTGGTTTGTTACAAAAGTGCTGCCATATTAAAAAGGCCTATTTTGTTTTATCTAGCACACAGTGACAAAATAGACGTAATCAGATTGAGAAACCACACCAGTCTTCGGTATTATTTGTATTAATAGCTTTTTCAGTATTAGATAACAACATTTAGATTTTGCATGTAGCAAAATGTTTGACGAACTTCGATGAGGTAATAGATTCTTTCGCAGAAAGGAAAACACACCATGTAAAGCTGTAGCAAGATTAGAGAAAAAAATGCTAGGAGCTAAGGATTGAAGAAATGTGTAATTTCTTGCTTAGTTCGTCAGTATTGGTTTTATATACCCTATATATAATTTTATATCTCAAAACAAAGATGATGTAACTTACCAAACGAAAGCGTTGGCATGTTGATAGACACACGTGTCTAACAACATGCCAATGCTTTCGTTTGGTAAGTTACATCATCTTTGTTATAGATATATTTTTCCCACATGGAATGTTTCCCTCGGTTTCAGATTTTATTTTATTTTCACCTTTCTGAGGGTCAAGCATTAATCGCCTTGCGGAACAATGACGTCATTTTTGTCTGTCTGCTAAAGAAATTTGACTTTTGTTAACCATTTCCGCAGAGGCAGTCAATGTATTTGAAACGGAACGTTTAATTCCACAGTACTGGCTAGTTTCAACTGTTCGCTGCATTTCAAGTGCACGTTTTCATTTTCTAGCACGTATGGCATTAAGCCATAATAAAGAACCAAACGTGATATAAAACAGTACTGGTGCTCCAAGAAAATTTACATCCCGAAAACCACACTGAAAAGCTTAATATCAGGTCGAGGTCTACTTCATTGGGAATCGGGACATACGAATGTGCACTTCAAGTATGCACTTTAAATGTGCACATTTTAATATGGTTCACGAAATTCCAATGCTCTTGCAGTATCCAGTATCCTCTAATATCTAGTATCTTTTATACCATAATGTATGGTCTTTCAATGTTTTATACAAACATACATACGGGCTTCCTACGTCATGATAGCTACCCAAGCACGGTGTCGCCTGCTATCTGCGCTCTCTGGCAAATGCTGAAACGAACCTATTTCTAACAGGTCATGGGAAAATATTGCGAATAGTGGTTTGAAAAGCGTTACTTTCAAAGAACATATCCCTTTACGTAAGTTGAACTATGTGCACGAATGTACCATCAACTCTTTGATGACGAGCCATTTAGAAGAATTTCAAACCCTGAAGATCAGACATTTATGTCATTATTAAAAATTTTACTGACATATTTGTGTGATATATCTTAAAGTGTAACACGCGCAAAAAAGATCAACAGTATATGCAAAAGCTTAGCTTCTCTTGCAGCTTGAGAACAATACTATATGTGAAAGCTTTGATTTTTAAACGCCTTACAAAAGCGCATCAGAACCTTGCTTTCAATGATTCAGAAAGTAACATGCGGTGTTTGGTGGAATTCCAATGTATGCTTTCGTAATATGAAAATACACAGCGTACATATTGCTGCACATCAAAGATTATTTCCAAAACGTGTCTTTTTCCATGAGTTTTGTTTCCTAAAGTGCCGGGAAATTGTATGCCCGTATATAAAACCATAACCATTCAAATGTTGACAAGGGAAAATTCCAAGATTTTTTTTTCCTTGTCCACGTACACACCCTGCTGAGCCATACTGTCTCTACAGCCGTCCGTAATTGTGAAAATGTTGCCAGTGCAGGATTTTGTGGACAAACTGACCTCTCGATTATGTCCCGTAAGTGTTCAATAAGATTCACGTCTGTCGCTCAAACTATCCACAATGTTCTCCAGACAAGTCGCGAACAACTGTGGTTCAGTGACATGGCACACCGTCATCCATAAAAATTGCATCACTGTAAGGGAACATGAATGGCTGCAAATGGTCTCCTCAAGTGGACGAACACAGCCATTTCCAGTTAATGATCAGTTCAGTTGGACCAGAGGACCCAATTCATTACATGTAAACCCATCCCACATCATTATGGAGCCACAACCAGCTTGCACAATGCCTTATTGACAACCCAAGTCCATGGCTTCGTGGCGTCCATGAAACACACTAACCCTACAATCAACTATTTTAAGTGAAATTGGGACTCATCTGACCAGGCCAAATTTATCTGGTTGTCTAGAGTACCACCAGTACAGTCACAAGTCCAGGAGAGGTGTTGCAGGCAATGTTATGGTCTTAGCAAAGGCACTCAAGGTCAGTCAACTGTGCCATAGCCCATTAACACTACATTTCACCCACTGTCCTAACGGATATGTTCATTGTACATTCCACATTGATTTCTGCTGTTATTTAACGCAGTATTGCTTGTCTGTTAGCACTGACAATTTTACACAAACACCGCTGGACCCGGTGAATAAGTGAAGGCCTTTGGTCACTGTGTAGTCCATGGTGAGAGAGAATGCCTGAAATTTAACAATTTCCAAAATGGAGTGTCCCATGCTCTAGTTCCTATTACCATTCCGCATTCAAAACCTGTTAATTCCAGTCATGTGACCATTATCACATTAGAAACCTTTTCACATAAATCATCTATGTAAAAATGACAGCTCCACCAACGCACTATTCTTTTGTCTTGTGTACATGATACTACCGCCATCTGTATATGTGCATATTCCTATCCCATGACTTTTCCACCTCAGTGTACTTCACAATTACATATTTTTACAGGCAGAAAAAATTCAGTTTTCACATTAACCCAACAAAGAAACTGTATCATTATTTTACTTTCAAAAGCAGAATGAATACCTTTTTTCAGCTGGGGTGCTGGACAAAGGCCTTTCCACTGATGAGGCTAGCCCTGGCCAACAATAGTCTTCCACTAAAAATTTTCCATCCTCACTTTCGTGTCCTAAAACAGCACACACCACTCCAGTAACAACATAATGGGGGCTGATACTGCCAATTAATCTGATCCTCTGCAGTTCATCTTCCAATATTAGCTCATCATCTTCACTCACATAATTTGTTCGTGATGGCTGTGGTACAAGTTGTAGCTGTATAGAACAGAACAATAAGATGTAAATGATGAGTCTCCAAGACACAGTTAAGAAAAAAATGACACACCAATAACTGAGAGAGGAAAGTAAATTATAATTAGTTGGCACTCAGTTTCATAACCAACTACTTCTAAGCATGATATCTGGCTCACTGGATATATACAGTTATGAATGGTCCAGCAATGATGATACTGTTTTACTTTTCATCATTCATATTGTTTTCCTAGCTGTAACATGCCCAAGCTGTGTTAAATACTAACTAAAAAATATGTTCAACAATGACTATAACAATTTTATACTATTTTGAGAAAGAACGCTATTTACAGAAACTAATAATAAGATCAAGGCTAGTGTATTGGGGGGGGGGGGGGGGGGGGACATCTGGGGGCACGCATGCGACCCCCCCCCCCCCATCTTCAGTAAAGTATGTAATGGGATTTAAAAGCAAATTATTTATCACTCTTGCACTATGTTCTTCTATTCATGTTAGGAATGATAGTGTGGGAGTAAATCGAATCTGGGCAGCAGTAACTTAAAGTGCCCTGAATCACAAGTATTCAACGAGACAACTGTTTTGAAATTTCCACAATCAATCATTTTTCAGTTATGTCAACTGAGTCGTATTATTATTGCCTCAAAATGCTTAACACTGACGGACTATAGACCATCTCTCACACTGCTACGATCCTTTGTCTCGTCATATTTCACATCCCCTGCAAAGCGAAGTAGACTTTTCCACGTACCTTCCTTCTGGACAGCAAGCTACATGTCCCAGAACGCATGCACTGTTATTGAACTTTCTTGAACCTAGAGAAGTCTCACACACATACCACAGTGTTTCCGTGTCATGTTTTTGTTGAATGTTACCGTTTCTCCATGGCAGGCAACACTGGACATTCCATGTACTGTGTTTTACATACAACAGATGTGTATGCTCAAGAATGACTCAATGAATTCTCAGATGAAGACTTTCACAATAGCAATAATCACCCTGATTTGGAGATATTTAGTTATCCCAATACTATTTTGGAGAAGGGGAATAAAAAGTGATGAAGATGGGACAAGCTTCCTTTTTTAGTAAGAATAGACGTTTTCAAAGAAGATAACAGAAGCTGCCAACTAACATAACAGGGAAATGCAACATCATACTGCAAATGCTTGGACTGTAACAGATGGCAAAAAGTCCTAAGGAAACAATGCTATTTTGGAGGTAAGGAATCTGTTCTTTACCCAAGGTATCCCAGACAAAATCATTCTATCGACAAATCTGAAAACATGCAAGCACAGAGTACAATATGCATATGGTCACTTATCCTTCCTACAAGACGTTGATGTCAAATATTGCCAAGGGCACAAAAGTACATTGGGAGAGGGGGGGGGGGGGGGGCATCTGCACACTTTCTGCCTGAAGAAGAGCCTGGGTTCAAAAGCTACTTAATACCGTATTCTGTTACGTGCGTCTTTGGGCCACACATAGGTCTGCTGAAGGTGAATGTTGGCCTTCCCTTTATTTGCATAGATGTTGATGTCACTGAACTGAAGACATTAATTGGGCTATCAGTGTACTCAGATATTTTCAGATCAGGAAGCAGAATTGGTTTCCTGCTTGTCTGCAACTGATGAAACAGGTTGTGACATTTGCAGATGCACTGTTACTAAAAAAAGATTTTCTTTTTTATTATCATCTGCATTACAATTTGACAACCCAGATGATCGGGAGGAAAGAAAGTAGAGAAGTCAGCAACAATTTCACAAATCTTTTTGTGTTTCACTGAATAAAGCCAACTTGCTACTCTGTAGGTGCAAATGAGCATGTACCTTTCCATGGAAATTGTGAGTTTAGAATGCATATGCCAAACGTATTAGCAAAATATGGTTTGAAAATACAGTGCAAATGCACAAATTATTTCTATAAAGAAGCCATTTATTACAGAAAAGGCAATGATGTTCACAATCTTTCAAACCATGAGAAAGGTCACAGTGTTCCCTCACATGCTGTTCTTTGGTTGGTGAAGGCAACTGAAAATGTGGAGAAATATTATAGGTGACACCTGCTATTTATCAGCAGAACTAATCTAATAGTGTTTGTATGTCAGTAAGCTGAAGGAAACAAAATGTCTCATAGTCTTTTCTATGTGCCATTCAATAAACAATGATCCTGACTCAGGAAGATCTGACATGATCATGTTTTATAACATGACAAACGGTGTGCTACTTATTTATCAAGTCACCTAACAACTAAAAGGCTTTTGGGCATTTTCTTCACATTAGCAGATGTAGCATGTGGTGTGAATTATTCTGTGTCATATCAAGTTTATCCAAAGACAGGAGTAATGAAGAGATTGATCTACAAGATTACCATGGATCAAACAACGGAAAATCCAGGACGGAATGTAACAATATTATGAGAATAAAAGTTGCTACTCACCACATAGTAGACATGCTGAGTAGCAGATAGGCACAAAAAAAGACTCACAATTAAAGCTTTCGGCCATTATTGCCTTCGTCAACAATAGACACACACACACACACACACACACACACACACACACACACACACACACACACACAAAACTCAACTGCAGTGTGGTTTCAGTTGCCTGAGACTGCAGTCGTGTGTGTGAGCTGCATTGTGTGTGTGTGTGTGTGTGTGTGTGTGTGTGTGTGTGTGTGTGTAGCAATTTCCCTTCTCATAAGATTGCCATGAGACTTGGATGAGCCTGAAATAAAGTATGAACTTCCTACTGGATGCTTTGTAAGAGAGTTGAATAACACCCATCACAAGAATATTACATACAAGATGAGCCTCAAACACACTGAAAAACGAAAAACGTGCCTTCCACCCACATAATTTGAAGAGGGAAACAAGATATCTATATCAACAGTGTAGTGTTTAAATTTATTTGGAGTATACCATGAATGTTTGCCTGATAAGCAAACAGGCTGAAAGGGATTCTGGGCCTTATAAAAATACATAATCACTCTCTACATCATTTTTTAAAATTAAAATGTGGCAAAGTTTCTCCCTCACAAAATTGTAAGACAGAACAGTGACACTATGTTGAAACATGAAGTAGTAAGCTCAAAGTTAATTTCACATACCTCTTCTCATAACTGAGTCACTAGTTTTCGAGATCCCGTGAACACATACAAACAGTAAACACTATAACACTTCCACTATTAGTGACACATACATCACATTATCCTCACATTTACACAAGTCATAACCATGTAGGTTTACTCACATGTCAACAGACAGGGCTGAAGTACACATTACTCAATAGAAAGTGTGTGTGCTGCATGTCAGAGATTGTAAACATATTATACGACATTGCGTAGACATGGGTAGACGTGGCACAGTTGGTAACAGTGGAGGAAGACAGTCGTGGAGTAACTCCTCTGCAGGAGAAACATTCACAGCAATATGCAGCAAGAGAACTTAATGTAAGTCAAATTGCAATATCTAAGTTGTCGAAATGATACAATGAAAGACATATTGTCGCTAGACAGCAAGGTTGTGGTCGTAGAAGGAAAACAACAGCTGTTGAGGATTAATATCTTTGAATTACTATATCTAGGAATAGCACAAAAGCAGCATGTGAACAACAAAAAGACTTTTGCCACTGTTCTGTGATGAGACTAGAATGGACTTATTGGATTGTTGCATTAAGTTTGTAGTGTTTTCGTTTTATATTTTGGTTTTCCAGTTGCTACGGGTTTATTTATCGACTGTCAGTTTTTATTGTTACTTGAGTTTACATATTGTCATTTGGAGAAATGGGCAGAGCTGTGGACACTAGAAAACGTAGTGCTAAGTGGAGAAATTGGAACATTTCTGGCGTATTCTTCTGCTTTGAGTTCAACAGAGGTAGGTTGGTTGGACTAAAAGAGGGGGGGAAGGGACCAAACTATGAGGTCATCAGTCCCTTCTTCCGAATAAAACAATGCCGCAAGTGTGAGAATAAAACAAACAAGACAGCCAACACAAAATGGAATGAAAGGAAAAATCACAAGAACGATGAAGGGCAACAAACATGTAAATGGACAAAAGGGGAACAAGAAAACACACAAATGCAAGAAATGGGATGAAGAGAATAACACAACAAAGCAGATGACCATGGCTGGTTGCCCATGAGAATAAAAAGGAGAAGCCAGCCACTCTGCAACACATTAAAACCTCCACCCCTAAAAACACTAGTGTGGAGGACACAGAGGGACAAAGGACATGCGCTAAAACTTAGATCAAATGATAAAACCCACCCTCACAAATAAAATGTAAAACTAAATTAGCCAATGAGGCGTTTCCAGATAAAATTAGTGGCAACAAGTCCGGTAACCCAAGATTCTGTCGCTGGGCAATCAAAGTGGGACAGTGCACCAGAAGATGGGCCACTGTCAACCGGGCGCCGCACCGACACTGAGGCGGGTCTTCACGGTGCAGGAAGTAACCACAGGTTGCCCAAGTATGGCCAAAGCGGAGCCAACAGAGGACAACTGATTCCCTGCGAGGGCCCCGCATGGAAGACTTCCACACATTCATAGTCTTCTTAATGACACGCAGTTTGTTGTGCATACTGTTACGCCATTTTGTCTCCCAAAGCCGAAAAACTCTGCGGCGTAAGTCAGAACGCAGGTCAGGTTCAGAGATGCCCATCTCCAGAAGCAGTTTCAACATAGCCTGTTTGGCCAGCCTGTCGGCAAGTTCATTGCCTGGGATTCCAAAGTGACGTGGGGTCCAGACAAACACCACTGAACGACTGGACCGTTCCAGGGCATAGGTGGACTCCTGGATGCTCCCTACCAAAGGATGACGAGAGTAGCACTGGTCAATAGCTTGTAGGCTGCTCAAGGAGTCAATACGCAGGAGAAATGACTCGCCTGGGCATGAGTGAATGTGCTCAAGAGCAGGAAATATGGCCACCAGCTCTGAAGCGAACGTGACCATTGGCTATCGAGCCATCAATGTAAACCACTTCATGGCCCCGGTACATGTCGAGAATCGAGAGGAAGTGACAGCGAAGAGTCGCAGGGTTAACAGTCCTTAGGGCGAAGAACAGTCCAGGCGAAGCCACGGAAAGGTGTAAACCATGGAGGTGTACGTAGTGGACCTCAAGTATAGGTGGTAAAGGGAAGGACTCCAGTTCAGACAGAATCGTTAGCCCTGACCTGAGCCGCCGATGTGGGAGATGGGCTGCTGCGGGTGGGAAAAGGAGACTAATTCGGATGCGCAGGAGAACTACAAACATGTGCAATGTAACTGGCCAGCAGTTGTGCATGCCTAACTCCATCCTCCAACAGTACACTGGTCACTGGACTCGTTCTGAAAGAACCTGTCGGTAGGCGATTGCCACAGTGGTGCACTGGCTCAAATAAACGCAGTGCCAAGGGACGCCACCAAACCATAAACCACACTCCCGTAGTCAAGGCAGGTTTGAACAAGGGCTCTGTAGAGCTGCAGCAGCGTAGAGCGATCTGCACCCCAGTTGGTGTTGCTCAGGCAGCAGAGGGCATTGAGGTGCTGCCAGCATTTCCGCTTAAGCTGACGAAGGTGAGGTAGCCAAGTCAATCGGACAGCAAAAACCAATCCTAAGAATGTATATGCCTCCACTACAGTGTGTGGATCGTCAGTAAGGTAAAGTTCTTGTTCCAGATGAATGGTACGACGCCGACAGAAGTGCATGACACACGACTTCACAGCTGAAAACTGGAAGCTGTGGGCTAGAACCCATGACTCGCCATGTGAATGGCTCCCTGTAGGCGCCGCTCAGCAACACCAGTAGTGGAAGAGCAGTAAGAAATACAGAAGTCATCAGCACACACAGTAGGTGAGACGGCCGGCCCTACAGCAGCTGGCCACTAGAAATAGAGACACACTCAATAGAGCCCTGCGGGACTCCATTTTCCTGGATATGGATGGAACTATGGGAGGCACCAACTTGGACATGGAAAGTACGAAGCAACAGGAAATTTTGGATAAAAATCGGGAGTGGGCCTCATATAATGTGGCAAGGGTATGATGTCGCCAGGTGGTGTCATACACTTTTCGTAAATCAAAAAAGACAGCAACCAGGTGTTGGCATCTGGAAAAGGCTGTGCGGATGGCAGAATCGAGGGACACAAGAGTATCAGTGGTGAAGCGACACTGGCGGAAGCTGCCCCGACATGGAGCCAGTAGGCCACGTGACTGCATGACCCAACCTAACCGCTGACACACCATATGTTACAGTAGCTTACAAAGAACGTTGGTGAGGCTGATGGGCCAATAGCTATCTACATCAAGCAGGTCTTTACCGGGTTTAAGCACCGTAATGATGGTGCTCTCCTGCCATTGCGATGGAAAGATGCCATGACACCAGATCCAGTTGAAGATGATGATGTGATGGGCTTGTAGTCAGATGAGAAATGTTTAATCATCTGACTGTGGATCCGATATGGCCCAGGATCCATGTCGGGGCAATGTTGCAGGGCACTGAGGAGCTCCCACTCTGTAAATGGGGCATTATAGGATTCATTGTGGCATGTAGTGAACGAAATCACTTTCCCCTCCAGCCGCCATTTGAGAGTGTGAAAGGCTGAGGAGTGATTCTCCAATGCAGAGGCTCGAGCATAGTGCTCAGCAAAGTGCTTGGCAATCGAAGTTGGTGAACCCAAGCATGGAGCCGTTTAAAGGCTATGAGGGCTCCCCAGGGAAGTGTGCCGCATATGCCGCTGTAGAGGTCGTCAACACTCCTTAATTGCTTCAGCGACTTCCGGTGACCATCAAGCAACTGCCTTTCGCTGGGGGCACCCAAAGAGCGAGGGATCATAGTTTCTGCCACAGAAAGGATTGTTGTAGTCACCTGCTCAACCATCACACCTATGTTCCCATGTGGAGGACACTGAACGGTGACAGCAGTGGAGAAAGTTTCCCAATTCGCCTTGTTTAAAGCCCATCTAAGCAAGCGTCCGTGGGCCTGCCGCTGGGGCAGTGACAGGAAGATGGGAAGTGGTCACTACCACATAGCTCATCACATGCTCTCCAGTGGACAGATGGGAGAATGCCAGGACTGCAAACAGAGATATCAATGGCCAAATATGTGCCATGTGCCACACTGAAATGTGGGGGGGGGCACCTGTATTTAAGAGGCAGAGGTCGAGTTGTGACAGTAAAGTTTCAACATCTCTGCCTCAGCCAGTAAGAACGGTGCCCACCTCACAAGGGGTTATGAGTGTTAAAATCTCCCAAAAATAGGGAAAGTTTAGGGAGTTGATCAATCAGTGGAGCCAATGTGGTCAGGGGTACTGCACCATCTGGAGGAAGATATACATTGCAGACAGTTATTTCCTGCATTGTCCTTATCCTGACAGCCACAGCTTCAAGAGGGGTTTGAAGGGGCACAGGTTCACTGCAAACTGAGTTCAGGACATAAACGCAAACTCCACCTGCCACTCTATTATGGTCGCTACGGTTCCTGTAATATCCCTTCTAGTCGTGGAGAGCAGGGTTCCGTATTGCCGGGAACCATGTTTCCTGGGGGGCAATGCAGAAATCAGGTGTAAAGCTTCGCAGTTGCCGTAGCTCAGGTAGGCGGTGGAAAAACTGCTGCAATTCCACTGGAG
This sequence comes from Schistocerca serialis cubense, assembly GCF_023864345.2. Taxonomy (NCBI): domain Eukaryota; kingdom Metazoa; phylum Arthropoda; class Insecta; order Orthoptera; family Acrididae; genus Schistocerca; species Schistocerca serialis. Next base: position 659,035,116 of record NC_064641.1, on the reverse strand, counting down.
GATGATGTGATCGTGAGGCTGGGAAGGCATGGAACATTCAATGGGGCAGTCTCCACCTCAGGGTCACCTGCTGCCGCTGATTTATTTCCTGAGCTGTCTGTATCCATGCTGTCTGAGGATATGGCGAGATCTAGGTCCTCAGCAGACACCACAATCTCCACCTCATACTCAGAAGTAAAGCTTGAAGGTAGCGGTGGTGTGGGTGCCACAGCCGGGAGGGCTTGACCGATTCAGTCTCCGGGACTGAAGATGATCATGAAGCCCTACGACCAGCTACTTTTGGACACTTCAGCCACTGCCGGGAGTCATCTTTCTCACTATCAGAGACCTGGGGAGGCAGGGATTCAAGGGGCCCCTTCCTAGTGAGAGGTCCCAAAGAAGACACGCTTCTCCGACTGAGAAGTGGGGACTGGTGTCGCCGATGGTTGGGGGAGCAGTGCAGGGAGGGAAGGGTCCCCACCATCAAGGGGGCAGATGTAGTCTTCCAGCTTGGAGAGCCAACCGAAATTCGCGGAACAGATGGGTCTACAACTGTTCTCTTAGTGGCGGCGTACGAGTAGGTCATAGCCATACGATGTAGACACTCAAATTTCCTCTTGCCCTCAGTGTAGGTCAGTCATTCCAGGGTCTTGTGTTCCATGATTTGCCTATCACACTGTAAAATCCTACAGTCCGGCAAGCGAGGGGAATGCTGCTCTCCACAGCTGACACAGATGAGAGGTGGGGCACGTGGAGTATTGGGATGTTATGGATGTCTACAATCTCGACATGTGAGGCTGGAAGCACAGCAGGAAGACATATGGCTGAACTTCCAGCACAGGGCACCACGTAAGGGGAGGGATATATGACTTTACATCACAGTGGTAGACCATCACCTTGACGTTCTTGGGCAATGTGTCACCCTCGAAGCCCAAGATGAAGGCACCGGAGGCAACCTGATTACTCCTCGGACTCTGATGGACACATCGGACAAAATGAATGCCTTGTCACTCTAAGTTGGCGCACAGCTTGTCGCCAGACTGCAAAAGAAGGTCCCTGTGGAATATGATACCCTGGACCATATTTAAGCCCTTATGGGGTGTGATGGTAACAGGAACATCCCCCAGCTTGTCACAAGTGAGTAATGCCCAAAACTGGGTAGAGGATGCTGTTTTTATCAAGACTGACCCTGACCACATTTTGGACAAGCCCTCCACCTCCCCAAACTTGTCCTCTAAATGGTCTACAAAAAACTGTGACTTCATCTAAACAAAGGCGTCCCCATCAGTTCTCATACATATAAGGCACCGGGAAGAATAAGGTTCACTGTCATCCTTAGCCTGGCATTCCTCCCATGGTGTGGCCAGGGAGGGGAATGGTTTAGGGTCGTACTTCCATTAGCGTTGTACTGAGACTTAGAACGTTTAGAGACTGCTGGTGTTTGATCACCAGCAAGTGATGGTACGCTTCATCGTGCATCATCTGCCCAGATGCCGCCCACTCCAACCAGGGGGCCTCCCCATGGGCGCCACCCAGCCGCAGCAAAGGCCACCTGGCAGGATGGCCATTGCCAGGCGTCCCAATGCCCCTGGGTGACAGGCATCTACTCCTTGGCATACATAGGGAGTTAACGGTGCAGGCATCAGCAAAGTGACCCCTGTGTTGTCAGGGGGCTACAAACAACAGGGTGCATGGAGGCCCCACCACAACGGACTGGCTACCATGCTGCAAACTAGTCCATGGTCATCATCAGCACAGAAAGCAACACTGCATAGTGCATGGTGGAAAATGCACCCAGGAAGGGGTCCTCACCCAAGAGGTGGAGAATGAGCGGGACTACAATGCGACGACAAAAAAGCGGGCAACAGATCTCAAGGCATGATGGACACAATACACCACGTAAGGCACCCTTCCCCCTTGGCTCGCTCTTCGGAAAAATTTTGAAGAATGAAGGTCAAACCCTACAGGGGACCATCACATAATGGTCGAAACGTGTGAGACTCCTATTAGCTGCCTCTTACGACAGGCAGGAATACCTCGGGGCTATTCTTACCCCTGGACCCGCAAGGAGGTTCAACAGAAGGGCACAGTAGCAGAAGCAGGCAGAAACATTTGCGTCCTGTATGCTGATAACGCCACTGGTCAGAACGTGACAAGAAACTAGTTTTCTCATTTTAAGGAGTATCATTTTGACATTAGTGACTCTCCACATTCAGGAAGACTTCTGGAGTTTGATGAAGATCATTTAAATTCATTAATCCACAATGATCCATATCTATGTACTCGAGAACAGACAAATGTGATGAAATGATGTCATTCCACCATGATGCAATATTTGCGTGCAATGGGTGAGATTCAGAAATTGAGTGTATTTGTACTGAATGCTCCAAGACAAAATCACAAAAAAATCAGTGGATGGGCATACTAGCATCTCTGCTTGCTCATCATGTCCTATTCTGTATCTTTACTGGTGACTGATATCTTCACGCTCACATTAAGAAAAGAAAGGAACAGTTGAAGCCAAACAAAGTAGCAATTCCCTGTACAAAGACCTGCGTGTATCCAGAAAAGATAATGTTATGCAGCTGACGGAAGAGCAACAGCGTGATTTACTACTAATTGCTTCCCCGATGTGTAACCATCACTGCTGACATTTATTGTCAGCAACAGAGACGCAATCCAAGAACAACGATCTAGACTGCGTGAAGTGATGCTACTCCATGATAATGCCTGCCCAATTCTGCTAGACTGACAGAAAACACTATTCAGAAGTTAGGTTAGTAATTCATTCTGCACCCACCTTATACACCTGATCGTTTGCCCTCAGATTTTCACCTTTTCCACTCTCTCCATCAAACAACCTTCAAGGATCTCCCTTTCCAGATAAAAATGTGCTCTAAACATGACTCGACAAGTTGTTCATCTCAAAACCAAGAGATTTCTACAGTTGTAAAATCAAAAAGTTACCCAGCATTGGCGGACTGTTGTAAATAGTGAACGAGAATATATTACTGATAACTAAAGTCTCTGTAATGCGTATCTGCTGCACTTATTAAACTTAGGGAAAAATGCTATGAACTTATGCATCAACCAAATACATGGAAATTATGGTCATGTTTGGGTATGGAGAACTTGTGGGGAACGTAACATGGAAGCTACACTGTCCACAACAGTCTCTTCTGGAGGAGGCAGTATTATGCTGGGGGAAGAAATTATAGCGGATACTAGAACCCAGCTGGTTGTGTTCCACAGAAGGAGTAACAGAGGCCTAAGGGGAGGGAGAGGCACATCAACACAAAGCTTGATCCTCAAGTATGGCCTTTAGCACAAGATCTTGGGAAAAAATTTCTTCTGGTGCACAATAACACTAGTACCTGCATTGCTCCACTACAAAATTTTCTTCAGCGACACAATATCAATTCAATAATCAAAGCAAATGAACACTTGGTGCATTTCACAGTCAACAATCAAGATGACAGCATTATCCTAGATAGACCACCGGGAAATAAATGTGGACATTATGTCAGCTGTTCATCAAGTGAGGAGTCTTGTAAATTTGTCTCTATCAAGTGACACTTCAGTATTTAGATACAGTTGTAAATACTCAGAACATTCCTATGGAAATGGATAGTAAAAAGTTAAGTAAATCTTCAGATCTATATCATAACAAAATGAATTAACGCAAGGGTAGTTCAATAAGTAGTGCCCCACACTTTTTTTCTCAGAACATACGGTGTATACATAAAGTCCTAGAACACTTTCAATTGTTTATTGCACAAGAACCAAACATTACGCAGACATCATACATATGTCATTTTGAAGAGAAACGGTGAAAGTTTTTTTTTTTCTTTTTTTTTCCATGTTTACCGCCACAGCATAGTTTGATAATTTGCCTATAGTCAGTGCTAGTCGCAAACATGACGAGTTTAGGTGTATAGCGAGCTGAATGTTGGAGTTCGACACATGATGGAGGAAGATTAAGGTTTAACATCTAATTAACATCGCCATCATTAGAGACAAAGCACATGCTTGGAATGTTTCAAGTATGGGGAAGAAAATCCAGCCATGGCCTCCTAAAGGAACCATCCTGGCAATTGTCTGGAGCGATTTAGGTAAATCATAGAAAACCAAATTCTAAATGGCTGGACACAGATTTAAGGCAACATCCTCTCAAATGTGAGTCCGGCGGGCCAACAAACTGCAACACCTCATTCAGTCATAGAAACACGAGTCGTGTGGGAATGAATATTGTCCTCTTGAAAGATGATGCAAGTATACTGTCTCGTGAGAACATTATGAAAGTTGCTACTCACCATGTAGCCGAGGTGCTGAGTCACAGACAGGCATAACAAAAAGACTACCAAACACATCAGTTTTTGGCCAAAAAGGCCTTCATCAGAAATGGATAAAACACACACACACACACACACACACACACACACACACACACACACACACAAATGCAACACACATGATCACAGTCTCTGGCTGCCCAGGTCTGGTCTCAGCTGCTGCAGACTGTGGTCATGTGTGGTTGAGTTGTGTTTGCATGCATATATATGTGTGTGTGTGTGTGTGTGTGTGTGTGTGTGTGTGTGTGTGTTGTCTAATTCTGATGAAGACCTTTCTGGCCAAAAGTTTCCTTGTTTCAGTTTTTTTGTTGTGCCTGTCTGCGACTCAGCTTCTCATCTTAACAACTATCCTTTCATAATATTGTCATTCTTCATCCTGGATTTTCCACACCTCTTGAGAAGCAGCACATGTGGACAGACAATGTGTGTGACATGCTACTGTGTGGTCACTTAACAACTCCCAGAGGGTGACCTGAAGTAGTACATGGTGGCTCCCCACACAATGACACTAGGATTAACACCAGCATCAATCAATCCATTATGGTGCCCTATAACCAGCGAAAGCCAGATTTGTGGTAGTGGTGGGGTCCTGTAGGCAGGTGCATGCCGAGTGCTGGAGGGGAAGTGTCGTTCAAACCGAAACCTACACACACATTTTTTTGGGGGCTGCAGGCAGGCACTGCAGGGCCGAGTGCTAGAGGGTAAGTGCTGTTCTAAACCAAAGTCTACACTCTTTCTTTCTTTTTTTTGTAAATATTGAGCGGGGACCCTCCACACCCACACTTACATGGTGATGATTCAAAAAAAGATCTCTCTCCTACTTTGGTTAGTATCTGAAAAGAATACCACCAAAAATGCAGCGATTTATTTTTGCCTGGCTTGTTAACCATTTGTAACTTTCAGGGAACTGTCATGAGTGGTGACCTTTGAGTAAAACCTACACATTTCTCTTGCTGCCATGTTAAAGTCTTCTTTTTTTGTTAAAACACAGCAGAGTTTGCAAGTCTCACCTCACTAACATGTTGTGCAGACACAATAGCGAGACAATTCTGAAACAGTGGTTTATTAACTTTTACTAAGTGAGGAGCTGTGGAAAAGTCAAGTCAGTATCTTAAGAAAAAGCACATCCTCAGTACAAAATAAATCTGTAATGTCTTCACTTATGTTGTTCCAGAACCCATATCATTTCTCATTTCACCAGCTATCAACGGCCCTTAAAAATAGCATTCTTTCATTGAAACAGTCTCTAATTACTGGAATAACATGGAAAATAATGAAGTTTTGCACAATAAACATATGGCAAAATATTCTCCTCTTTACATGCTATCATTTGCCAAAATCTCATTTTGATACTCTAATCATTCATGTAATACGAGTAATGTTGTCGATATTTCACTCTGGCTTTATCGCTGGCACAGAGCAACCGCCAACAGGTGTGCCACATCAGATCAGTTTTCTCGAGACCTCCATCGAAGTTTTTAATTCAATATGTTAGCTAAATTTCACATGCAGCAAAATCATAGCATTGCTTTTCATTGTAAGCTTTTGCGAATTTCACAGTGTCTTACTTCCATGTGAATGTCACAATAACTATGACCAATACCAAAATGATGGGCACATCACAAAAAACCTGCCAGATAAAGCTAAAAGTAATGCAAGAATGAGATTTTTTACGGAATAATTACTGTAAAACCATTTTGAGAAAGACTGCAGGGCATGCACCTCAAGTTTGTTATCGCCAACCGGTCAAAAGGTTGCAGACAGTGTTGGCTTCGTAGCAGTGTTGGCTTCCCCTTCCGAACAAATGAACGGACTCACCCAGCGCTTTGGGCAAAAAGTGGTCAATGCGCATCACCCGCCATATCCTGTGCAGACTCTAACAAATGCATTTCATCGCCCCCCCCCCCCCCCCCCACTATCACCACCACCAAAAAAAAAAAGAAGCGAGTGGGGGAGGAATCCACGAATCCATGTACCCCTTCTGTCTGTGTCCAGTGTACGAGAGGGTACCACACACAAACCAGAATAACACTGCCTGGGCAGAATTAGTGTAGAATGCATTTCTGCTGCTTGGCGTGTATAGCACAACTCATTGCCAGTTCAGTGCTGCCTGTGTTGTCAATGTGGCTCATCAATGTGGCTTGCTGATGTGGCTTCTTCTGTTCCCCTGCAGTGACTGTTTTGCTAGCACTGTTTTGTTCTTGTTTCGTTTTTTATGATGGCAAGTTTAAGTGAACAATGTGCACCTGTGAAGTTTTGTTTTCAACTTAGTAAAAATGCTGCTGAAACTGTTTTAATGTTGAAAACAACTTACCAAGATGACACTATGGGAGAGCCTCATGTGTGTGAGTGGTTTGCTCGATTTAAAAATGGCGACATGTCACTTTATGGGAAATCTCGTTCTCGACATCTATCAACTATTCAAATGGACAAAAATACTGAAAAAATTCGAAAGCTTGTGCTCACAGACTGACAACGGGGCACCTGACCCGGCTCCGTGCAATTCTTTTCTTTTTTATTTCCATGCGTGAAAAGGGGAATGGAAGGACACCAATTTGACTACTCTGGAAAAAAAAAAAAAAAAAAAAAAAAAAAAAAAAAAAAAAAAAAAAAGGGAAGAGCTGTCATCCATTTCTAAAGATGACCACAAAAAAAGTTTTGAAGAGTGAAAGCACCAGTGGGATAAATGTATTAGTTGTAATGGAGAATATTTTGAAGGGTTAATGTTGTTTCATAAACAGTTTGAAAATATATTGCTTTTAAAAAATAATTTGTTTTTTGAGTACCCCTAGTATATTGCATGGTCAAATGTGACATCATTTTTCAAAATGATTCTGCATTGTGTAACTGAAGTGGAATCTGGGAAGCAGCCTAATATTTACTTAAGTGGATGTGAAAAGTCTTCTAAAAACCACATCCGGGTTGGCCAGTGCACTGGCCTTGTCATTAAACTGCAAGGCAGATTCAATCCAGGACCAGCATTTCAAAATGCTCAGCTAAGGGATAGTACCAGCCTCTCTCTCCAAAACGCTGGCAGAATGTGCCCTCTCTTTTCAGTGGTACTATACTCGCTGATGATCAGGCTAGTACAGAACAAATGTTATCGCTGACAATGATGCAAAATCTCCCATCAACAGCCCATACTCCCCCAGTACAGCACCACTCCAAAGGTGTTAAGGTTAGACTTCTCATTGAGAAGGGAACAGGCACCTAAGTGTGAAGGCCGGGTCTGGAATAAAGTACTTGAAATGCAAGGTGCTGTTATGTCTATACAACAAAAAGAGATGTTCTCAGCAGTACTGTAACAAATTTTTCCAATTCAAAGTCTTGTGTGTACTGGATAATAAATGCTGAATACATATTTATTACTCATATACAGTATCTCCTGCAATTAAAACAATTATATTGTGTTATTAATAGTATCTGAAAATCAAATGTAATTTGAGTTGGGTCAGGGACTAGAGAGGGTGTCTTATATGGACAAACACAAATATTCTCTCTCTCTCTCTCTCTCTCTCTCTCTACCTCCCTCTCTCGTATTCTTCCATAACACCCAATGCCATTAAATGAATAAAATCTCCTCGGTATTAAAGTAGATTATCTCAAATAAAAATCACAGTGTTTTGGCTGCTGTCAGTGCCAATGACATCAGCATTAAATCTACTGATTGCAGCCAAAATGACTACAAAGATATCATTACATAAAACTGAATCTCGCCAAAAAGAATATCTACAAATCAATTTTAACATCAAATGGGAACTGCAACTCTAATAATTCAGACTTATGTGCAACAACAAATTCATAAATACCATAATAATATTACCTCATCACTTATTTCCCTTAGAATACTTGGTTTTAATTCTTGATGTTTGAAAAGTGTTCCTATAACAACACACGACTCCTCTTCATCTGGTTTCAACTGGAACAGTTTACGTATTGGTACACTGTCTCCTTTAAAAAAATAAATAAATAAAATAAAAAAATAAAAAAAAATAAAAATCAATATAGTGTTTAAACTAGGGCTCAAAAATCATGTTCAATGAATATACAAGACAACACTCCACCCAGTCAGTCTCTCTCTCTCTCTCTCTCTCTCTCTCTCTCTCTCTCTCTCTCTCTCAAAATTCAATATTTCAACAATGGTTAAACCCACTGTAACAGTATATGCAGTGCAACACAGCCCTGGCAGCACCTTGACAGCAACTATCACTAGATTTATTATGATTCCTGTGTATCTATGCACTTAGATAAGGCAATAATATTCACAAAATGTAGAGAAAGAAACAGATGCAAAAGAAAGCTACACTGATAATATTTTCGGTTGAGTGAATTCTCCATGTAATTCATCGTAAGATCACATACTGCGTTGCCTAAGTCTTTAAATGGCTTTTGGGCTTCATCCATACAGCAACGTTCCTTAACAAAAAAACCAACTATCTGTTTCGTCCATTTAAACTGAACTTAAATAACAATCTAAGTAAATTAACATATTTATTATATTATAATGTAAAAAAATCTCTCCTCCTATATTCTTATTTGGACTCTCTGTTATAAAATCATATAGGAGCTTAAACACTTTTGTGCCTTGAATTGCTTAATGAGTTTTAATGTTAATTGGCAATGGAATTCCAGAGCTCATCAGATGCTGTAATAGTTTTGTAGTTTCTTGAAAGCCGTACAGCTGAAGAAAATATGACTAATGTCTCCCAACTGCTGCATTCACATGAAGAAGATATGACTATGTTGACGTGGTAGACATGTTGCTGGAATCTCCTGTGATTGCAGCAAAGTTGTGCCATTGTCAACATAAAGTTTCTTTTCTATTTGCAGTTTTTGTACCAAGGATGTGATGGGAGCTTAGGCACCACTGTGGCATAGTGTCTCCCTTTCATTTCACATTACTGTTGGAGATTTTCATTGCATCGGGCCCTGATTATAGTCCTTATGGTATGAAGAATTATCATCAGATGGCACTTTGTCGTATTTCATTCAGAAAGTGTACACGCCTTCCTTGACCAGAGTATCTACTTTTCCATTTCCCTTTATTCCGCTATGCTCTTTCACCCATCACATTTTTGCCATCTTACTTACACATAAAAGCTGCTGCACTGCTTCTATAATCTGATATACTAGACAATTTTTGGTAGTGCTGACATCGTGTAGCGTTTTAACAGAACTGATGCTTAAAGTGAGTCTGATAAAATTATCTTCTTGCACTTCTTTTATGTACCAATAACCCTCAAAACCCGCTATGAGTTCTACAGTGAGTATGGACACAAATTCATGGAGCTTGAATTTGCCTCCTTGAATAGTCTTGCCACTTATGAATGCACTTACAGCCCTGTCTTTTTGTTTAGACCCATATATGTATATCTGTCTTAACAATGGCCATGCTGCTAAGCTGTCAGTTAAAATTTTCTTAATTGATGAACCTTGGCTGAATGGAATGCGGGTCTTGAAATTCAACTTCACTGAGGTATTAGCATAGGGCATGGTGAAGCAGATTCTATTTTGGGAAGTAACAACGTATTCCTGGAAAGATGAAGCATCGAAGTAAAATTCTGCTGAAGGTGTTAGTTTCTTCTTAATCAAATACCTTCCTGCATAACACTTTGTAATGTGGTATATAATCCTTGTTAACAAATTGTCAATTAAGAAGTGAAAACATTTCAAGAGGTGTTTGGCTGGTGTATTTCCCACTTAGTTTTAATGTCATTTCATTTACGTCCACCAGCAAAGCATTAGTTGGAGTCAATCTGAATGCTCCGATACAGACTCTGACAGCTTTATACTGGCACTTATGAGTTTCTCTAGTCTCTTTTGGTTTGCTGAACATTTGCAGATGCACCTTTATTCTATGTAAGTTCTTATCAGTGTGTAATGTGCGTTAATGCAGATTCTCGGGTCTGCTAACCAACAAATGCCAGTCACAGCACGAACAGTATTTAAGGCACCTTCACATTTTTTTAATTGTATGATTATTGTGACCTGATCATGTTACCTTATGATCAATGGAAAACCTATGTACTTGATCCCTCTTTTGACTGTGAATATAAAGGGTCCTAATCTTAAAACTTCTTGTTTCGTTAAGCCTACGTGTCGTACACATGCACAGCTGGTTTATGAGGTGATATGTTGAGGCAACTGTCATTCAGCCATTAACTGAACACTATCACAGCGTTATCCATCTGCTTATCCCTCAATAAAACTATTGCTACGAGTATACATACATAAATCATCTGCACACTGCAGTACTTGTACTCTTGGCTGAAAAACTGAATGCAGACATGACATAAATAGATTTAACAACAATGGTGACAATACCGAGCCTTGTGATAACCCTTTACTTGTTCTCATTGTTTCTTGTAAGTATCAGACGTCTTATCAGACAATAATCAGTGTAGCTTGATAATGAATGACTGCACATGTCACAATTCTTCAACTTATGTATCAATAGGGTCATAAGAACTGTATCATAGGCATTTGTGATATTTGTATACAGTGCTAGCAAATACTCATTGTCGCTGAATGCGAGCTGTTTATCAGTGACAAATGATAACAGCATTTTAGTTGCGCCATTACCCTTTCTACAACCTGTTTGTCCAGGGGCAGTGCTCATCAGTTCTCAATCCACCATCCTAATTTGTATTTAATCATCAATTCCAATGTCTTATAAACAAAACCTAGAAGAGTGATGGGCCTGTGTAATGAAGAACACTCAGGAGCCTTTGCCGTTTTATATCCTGATATGACCTGAGCAGTCTTCATTCCTGGTATACTGAATTGGTTGATTCGTATTTTATTTAAGATGTTCAACATATGAATTTGTCCATTCTCTAGTATGTGTTGAAGCATTGAATAATAAATGCTAGGCAGTCTTGTGGATGTACTGTTGCTCAAGTCAATTCCGATAGGGAAAAATTCCATGAGCTCATTTTTTCTGTTCCACAGCTTCTGGGGTCGAGTTGCATATGGAGTGGAAGGACCCACTGAGACATAAACCTGACTACCATAATCTAGCTGGACAAAACCAGAGCATGGTAAAGATGGAGACAAGCCGCACAGTCTACACCCCTCAATGTGTGGGCCAGGAGGCACAGAGCTTTAAGTTTTTGCAGGTACATAGTCTTCTGGTGCGAACATGGGGCAGTCACATAAGCTTTTTATCAAAACTAAGGCCCAAGAAACTGGATTGTGCTACAATATCTAGGTGCTGGTCACCTAAACAAATCCATGGATCGGGTCCATGGCAAAAATACATAATCCACGTTTTGGAGGGAGAAAACTGGAACCCGTGGGAGTGGGCCCATGCAATGGAAGAGGGCCCATTCAGAGGCCTGTCGTATGGCGTCTTGGAGCCAGCACTCAGCAGATGCTATCACCCAAGAGCTGCACCAGATGCAAAAATCGTTGGTATACAATGCTGGGGTAACCAGAGGCCCAACAGACTGTACAGCTTAACAAAGAACCCCGTGAGATGCTGTTCTCCTGAACCTGAGGGGTGCTAAATGAAGTGCCAAATCGAACCCGGAAGAGCCGGTGGGATAAAAACTCACGGATAAAAATCAGAAGGGAGTCGCAAAAAAACCACAGGCATGGAGTGTAACTAAAACGTAATGGCGGCAAATTGTGTCATATGTCTTATCTAGGTCAAAGAAGACCACGACAAGGTGCCGGCGGTGAGTAAAAGGCAATCAGATTGCTGTTTACAATCTGAGTAAATGGTCAGTTGGAGATCATCCTTCCTGAAAGCCACACTGACACGAGAATAATAGGCCATGAGATTCGAGCACCCAACATAATCGGAAGCTAACCATCCTGTCGAGCAGTTTAGGAAGTACATTGGTCAGCCTGATCAGGCGGTAGCTCTCAAGAGACATCGGGTTCTTCCAAGACTTAAGGATGGGGATAACTAAATGTCTCACCATTGTGAGGGGAACGCACTTATGAGGCAAATGCAGTTAAGACCCAAAGTAGATTTTGCCTCTGGGTAACGTCCAAGTGTTGGATCATCTGGTCGTGGATGGAATTTGCACAAGTAAACTACTGTTATGCACAGAGGCTCTCTTCTAGTGTCTGCCACCGGAGATGGTTGACCATCTCCGAAACATTTTCACACTTGCTAAATGAACTTGCGACAAAATGTGCTGTTCTACGTTTGATCGCCTCTATTTCCTCTATGAATCCTACCTAGTATGAATCCCAGACTGACACAATATTCAAGTACGAGGGTGGATCAAATATAAATGGGATTTTATTTTTTATTTAAATTCACTTATCGAAAAACTCATGGCAATTATAATTTATTTTTCCACATAGTCTCCTGCTTTGGAAATGCATTTGTCCCAGCGTATGGGCATCTTTTTTTTATACCCTCATCATAAAAAGAACTGGGTCGTGTCACCAGCCAGTTGTGCACGAAGTCTTCCACATTCTCGTCATCTTCAAATCATCGCCCTCCTAGAGCTTCTTTAAGCAGTCCAAATAAATGGAAATTGCAGGGCGATAAGTCCGGGCTGTAAGGACAATGATCAAGTATAGTCCAGTGCATTTCCTGTAGCTTGGAGACAGTTAAGGCTGCAGTATGGGGTCACGCATTGTCGTGGAGGACGACGATCTGTCGAATCAACTGGTCTCATCTTTTGTGGCGATATGCAACTCTCGCCTTGTTCAACAGTTCAGAGTAGTAAACAGCATTGATTGTGTGTCGCTCATGCAAAAAATCAATCAGAAAAATGCCTTGCTGATCGAAAAAAACGGTTGAAAGAACCTTGCCGGCTGACAGTCGAATCTTGGCTTTTTCTGATGCTGCCTCCCCTTTCCTCCGTCACTCCTTACTGGCTTGTTTGGATTCTGGAGTGTAGTGGTGAACCCACGTTTCATCGCAGGTGATGATCTGCCTAAAAAATGCATCCCCTTCTTCTGCAAACCTTGATGTAAGCCTCTGACAGACTTAAACGTGTCTCAACTTCAGATTTTCGGTCGAAAGTTTAGGGACCCATCTGGAACACACTTCACGGAAGTGTAGGTCATTTGTGATGATTGCTTGACAGCTCCCATAACTGATTCCAGCTTTTTGTGCAATTTCTGATACTATCACCCATCGATCGTTGTCAATAATGTCTTTAACCGCATGAATGTTCTTGTCTGTAATGCTGGTCCTAGGATGGTGATCGTGTTGCTGATTTTCCACACGTTCTTGTCCTTCCTTGAACTTTTTACGCCAGGCAAACACATGCGTCTTTGATATTGTTTTATCATCGAACTGCGCAGTCAATCTTTGGCAAATTTCCTTCACAATCAAGAAATTTGATAGTTATGCCTTGCACAATGGAGGGGTGCACCTGTTGCTCAGACATCGTGAACGTTACTGGCGAAACGGCGAGAAATATCTAACAGCACGCTCTCCTCACTTCTAATGGTCCCGCCTAAGCATAGCAGACACACGTGGACAGTCCTACCTCCTTCCTAAGGACTCTTCCAATGAATCTCAGTCCAGGATCTGCTTTAGCTGCAATTAGTTTTACATGGTTGTTCCACTTTAAATTGCTCCGTAGACACACTCCCAGATTTTTATGGATCTGCGATCATGTAATTACAAAATAAAATCAAATGGCACTTCTTGTAAAACTTCCTTTATTATAACAAAAGTCTTGATATCATTTTAATTTTGTACACTTCTTGAGTGGTGATTATTACATTGTGGGATGTGCACTTGCAAATTCATCGACATAATTCCAGAGTCAATTACAAAAAAAATTGTAAATTCTGTATTTCACTTATTATGTTAAATGATGCTCCTTGCGAGACACTGAATGAGAAACCTATTTGTCTTGCTCACAACACTATACGAGCAAAGTGATAATTATTCCAAATTATTCCTTGTAGCAATAATGAGCAAATTACCTTTTCTCCAGCGTCCCAGGATTTCTCAAAATGTCAAAGACGAAAAGATGCATAGCTACTATCCAACAAAAAAGCCATAGGGAGAGATAAATAATTTATCAAAATCAGGGATATGTGACCCACCAAGAAGAAAGGAAGAAAGACTAGCATTTAACATCCCACTGACATCAAGCTCATTACAGGTGGGGCACTAGCTCAGACTGTTCCCAGGATGGAGAAGGAACAATCCCAAAATCTACCCACAACAGTTTAGGGAAATCACAGAAAACCTAAACCTGGGTGACTGGATGGGCACTTGAACTTTGGTTCTCATGTATGCGAGTCCAGTGTACTAACCACCGGGCCGCCTCAATCGGTGTGACCCACCAACTATTCCTACATTTCCAAATGAAATAGGTCATATCCACACCAAGAAACTGATATTTGTTTCAGAAAAACCACAGGCATGTCCTGTAAACACATTGCAAGACACTTCCAAATTTATCAAAATTCAAAAAGAGCAGATTCGACAATATTTAATAGTTCATTTACAGTTGATTCCTAAGCATTCAGAAAAATATAAATACTTGAGGACAACGGCACTCATGCATTTCAGCAGGGGAGCATACTTGCATCCTTTAATGGATAAAAAAAAATCACAAACCCTATTAAAACAAGATACATTATTTATTCATTTCAACTGGGGGTACTACTGTCTGTTGGAATACTTGTCTCACCTGATAATATAGGGAAATCACTTGCTGCTAATACAATGTATTCTAGCTCTTGCGAGGAGAAAAAGCTGAACCATAAGGTCCTCCTGACAACTCTTTTTGATTGAAGAATGTCCATCAACACCCACATCTCCTATAGTAGACTACTCATGAACTCTATTAGTACAACTTCTCTATTAACAGGACATAATTTATCACAGAACACTGCTGCTAAGTGAGTACGGTATACATGGAATACATACTTCAGCGAGTCACTTTGACGTTTTTTTAAGGATGCAAAAAAGAGAGCTGAGAACTAGGAGTTCCTCTTGGAGAAAGGCCAATAAAATACGCCGTAGACACAATGGAGGTCCCGAACTAAAGGGTAAATGTCCTTCACCATATTACTACAATGGATAAAAAGTGAACACAGTAGACAGGATGTGCGTCATACACTGAAACGGCTGATAACCCAGACGGCAAACATATATTAGAACGTAAATGGGTAAAGAAAGGGCATTCAGCAGGAAACTGCGAACCATCAAAGGTTGACGACAATGAACATAAAGTGGTGGGGAACCACCACTTACAAATGGTGATGGCTAAAACAACAGTGGTATGCAACCTAGCTGAAATGATCTCCTTGCAACGACAGGGCCGAGAGGAGGTCGACGAAGGTGCAGGGAGAGGCTTTATTCCCCGGAGCTTGTTCCCATGAAGGGAAGACTAATGGTGACGACAAAATGATACCACCTGCTGAAGGACGGCAACACGGAGAACATCAGTAGGAATGGAAGAACAAATGGGCCGAAGTAGGAGAACTGGTCTTGTCAGCAGCCTGTTTCCAGTCAGAATGACGTGTCCTGGAACCCACATAAACATCAGAGAGGCTCCCTCAAGAGTGATCAAGTGGAAGGTTTATTCGACCCATTGCACTAAGGGATGGAATTTGTACAGCACACAGAGGCTCCGAAGGACACAGAGAGAATCAAAGCAGATGACACAACTGCAAATCCTGTGTCGTTGGACATACTGCGTAGCCTGAAACAGGCTCCGCTATAAATACTAAGCAGTGTTCCAGAAACCCATACCAAAACTAATTGGTGCCAACGATTAAGACACCCAACACCATGGTGAGTCCAAGAGCCATCAGTGTACACAAAGGTACTATTGCTAAATTTCATGCAAAGATGGAGAAACTTACAGAAATAGATCAAATGTGGGGTAGTTTCTCTAGAAAGTGAATGAAGTCCAAGGTGAACATGGGCTACTGCACGAAACCAAGGTGGTGACAGGCTCACACCCATCAGGAAAATGGCAGGTAGCTTGAAGTCAAGTTGCTGGAGCAATAGGCAAAAGCAGGCGAAAGCAAACTCCAGGAGATAGCAGAGAAGAGGGATGCGCTCCATACTGGTGATCAAAAGTCACTGAAGGAGGCGGCATACAATGAGTGGGCGGGCATGGTAGACAAATAGCACGCATATCTGCTGAAGAGAACATCACGTTGGTATGACAGTGGTAGTTTGACAGCTTCTGCATTGAGACTCTCAAGCAGGCTTATGCAAAAGGCACTAGTGGCAAAATGGAACCATGGTGGTGGATTGTATTTACACAGTGTAAGATCAACAGATGTGCTGATGCATAAAGGAAGCATCCATAGTCTAGTTTCAATATGGACAAGGGATTGGTACATATGGTTGAGGGTGGTCTGATCCATTCCCCAGGAACTACCGCATAGGACACGTAGGACAGTGAGGGACTGAGTGCAGTGGCCAGCCAGGTAAGGCTCGTGGGAGGACGGACCAAAAAAGTTTTCTATCAAAGCGCCCAAGAATTTCGTAGTTTTAGCAAACGGAGGAGCAACAGGCCCTAGATGTAAAGACAGTGGAAGAAGTTCTTTGCACCGCCAGAAGTCAAACTGTTTTGTCAATGGGAAAGCAAAAGCCACTGTCGATACTCCATGAGTAAAGATGATCA
The DNA here is from genome assembly GCF_023864345.2 of Schistocerca serialis cubense. Classification (NCBI taxonomy): domain Eukaryota; kingdom Metazoa; phylum Arthropoda; class Insecta; order Orthoptera; family Acrididae; genus Schistocerca; species Schistocerca serialis. The sequence continues at coordinate 659,018,210 of NC_064641.1, read as the reverse complement.
AGACATCACTGAAGGTACCGGTCAAGATAAAAAGTCTGTGGAAAACTGCAATACATCACAAAATCGTCAACAAAAATGGAGCCAGAGATGCCCGGCAGGAGGCAGGCCATAACAGGGTTAATGGCTATAGCAAAGAGGCTATAGCACGACGGACCCCTGAGGCACCTCATTTTCCTGAATAAAGATGTCCAACACAGCAGAACCTACACCTACCCTGAAAACTCTGTCTTTTAAAAATTCCTGAAGGAAACAGGGCAAGAGGCCTCCGAAGCCCCACATGTAGAGAGTACAGAGGATACCAGCCTTCCAGCGGATGTCATAGGCTTTCTCCAAATCAAAAAACATGCCCAGTCTGGTACTTCCGCAGAAATACATTCACATAACATGGGTTGAAAAAGTGCCAAGATGGCCTGCAAAATGGTGCACTTGAAATCCACATCGTGCTGTGGTTAGTAAATTCTGAGACCCTAGCCACCATACCAGCCAGGCATTAATCATACGTTCTGTCACCTTGCAAACACAGCTGGTGAGAGAAATGTGGCGTATCTAGGGAAGGTGTTTGTCATTACCGAGCTTAGGCATGGGTATGACAGTGGCTTTACATCAGCATCTGGGAAAGTGTCATCTGCCCAGATGTGATTGTACATATGAAGCAGAAAGAGCCTGCCTGCAATAGAAAGGTGCTGCAACATCTGAATGTGAATATCGTCCAGCCCTGGAGCGGGAGATAGAGATGATCTAGCTCCCTCATAGTAAAACCAGCATTGCAGCATTCAAGATTCTGAGAGGAGAAGGGTACCACCAGAGCCTCCTCCACTCGTTATGAGTGAGAGTGGATGGAGTTCAAAACCCCGTAGAATATCAGCCTAATGTGTTGGAGATGGCAATGAAGTCCACAATGACATCATCTGCTATGGTCATGCTGGAAACTGGGGAATGGACGTTGGTCCTAGACAGCCGTCGGAAATTGGCCCACATGGCAGCAGATGGAGTGGAACTCTTAAAAGAACTAGTAAATGAAATCCAGCTAGCTTTTTTGCTATCCCGAAGAATGGAATGACACTGTGAACGCAACTGTTTATAACGAATACAATTCACCATTGTAGGACTTTGGTTAAAAACATGGAGAGCACGCCTTCGCGCATCAATTGTGTCGCGACACGCCTCAGTCCACCAAGGGACTGGGACATGGCACAGTAAAGTGAAGTGCGAGGTATGGAACGTTCTGTGGCAGTAAGGATAATGTTTGTAAGGTACTCTACCTTGTCATCACAACTGGGAAAATATTATTTGTCAAAGGACGCCAGGGTTGAGTAAAGCTTCCAGTTGGCCTTACAAAGCTGCCAAATGGGTTTACACGTAGGTGGGATAGGAGGCAGCAATTGGATAGCACACAGGAAATGGTCAGAGATAACGTACCACTGAAGATGATGTGCAAGCTGGGCAGTGCAGAATGAGAGGTCTAAATGGGGATAGGTGTGCATGGAGTCGCCAGTGTTAAGGCAGATGAGGTTCAGTTGATTGAGAAGGTCAGCCAAGAGAGCACATCGACATGCTCTGGAAGAGCCCCAAAGGGGATGGTGTGCATTGAAGTCATCAGGCAGCAAAATGGGGTGAGGGAGTTGACCAATAAGCTGGAGGAAGACTGCCCTGGTGACACCGAATCACAATGCACAGAGAAAAGGTGAAGCAAGCAACAAAAATGTGGACTACAAAAGCTTGCAACCAGGTGTTCAGTGAGATGATTCAACTATGAACAATATCCCTGATGAGCAGCTTGACTGCTCCATGAGATGAAATGCCATCCTTGAGGGAAAGTCAAAGCAGACCAGAAAGAAATGCGAGAAATCAAAGTGGTCGTGAAGACACGATTTTGTTTTCTTGAGGCAGAACACAAGGGGATGCTGTGATTCCAACAGCATCCATAATTCTTCCTTGTTGGATCAAATTCTGCGAACTTTCCATTGGAGGAGAGTCACGATGGGGAAAGGGGAGGCGGGAAAAAATGAAAGGTTGTCAGCTCGAAGACTTCCTTCGAAGACTTATAGCTACAGGCCACAGAGGCTGGAGGACTCAGTTCCACGAAATCTACAGACATGTCGGCAGTCTCTCTGGGTCGGGCTGTGGATTTCAGCGCAGAAAAATGGTTGGCAGTGCGCACCAGTGAAATGGAGATCAGCCAATCAAGAGTATCACAGAGTGACACCGTGGAAGAGGATCTCCAAGTTGGTGAAGGAGAAGACTGTTTGTCTTTGATTTCTTTGAGCCTTTGCAGGTGGCAAATAAAGATTGTGATGTCTGTTGGCAGAGGGACATAAAAAGTCTTCACAAGAGTATTCCTTCTGTCCCTTCCAACCTGACGATCATGTAGCAGGTGATGTCACCACTGAAGGTGAAGATTTGATGGCTTGTTGCGCAACTGGAGGAGAAGGGGATGAGGATGCTATCATGACACTGGGTGATTTGACAACTGCAGTGCTAAATTTGAGGTCTCAAGTCTGCATGGCCAAGTCCTTTGTGGAGCGAGACATAGCAAGAACGGTACTCTAACTACCAGATGGTACAACACAGGGCTTTCGATTACCCAACAACTTGCAAGTGACATGGTAAGGCACTTCTTTTTCCTTCATTCGGATCTCCTGGACAGCTTGCTCATCAAGATATGCAGGACTTTCTCAGAAAGAGGCTGCATGGTTGCCACATCAATTGATGCAGCAGGGATGAGGTTGGTTGGTTGGTTGTTTCGGGGAAGGAGACCAGACAGTGAGGTCATCGGTCTCATCGGATTAGGGAAGGACGGGGAAGGAAGTCGGCCGTGCCCTTTGAAAGGAACCATCCCGGCATTTGCCTGGAGCAATTTGGGGAAATCACGGAAAACCTAAATCAGGAAGGCCGGACGCGGGATTGAACCGTCGTCCTCCCGAATGCGAGTCCAGTGTCTAACCACTGCGCCACCTCGCTCGGTGCAGGGATGAGGTGGGCAATCACCCTTGTGATCACCCCTACCACAAGTAACACGTTTGACATGTTTCGACAGGACATTCAAGTGTGGTTGTTGACAGGGCATCAGGCGAGGAACGCACAGTCAACTGTGTGCTTTGCTCTTTAGTGGAAGCACTACTCTATTAAACTTGAGGAAAAGAGTGTGTGAAGGTAGTAAAGTTAATCAACCTTTTTCATTATCCAATGGACTAAAGTGACGCCCTGATCAGAGAAATAAGCTGGATTTCTCCCACAGTCAAACCATCAAGGAGCCTAGTGTTAACAACACTATGCGAAGAATTCAGTATTCGATGGGCCTCGACATGAACTGGATAGCCATGGAGGAAAAAAGCTGCAAGCAGTTGTTGGGCTTGAAAATTATAATTGGTCTCCAAAAGCAAATCAACATTGCAGGTACTGGAGCAGGATTTTACAGGACCTGCAACTGCACTGACACCTTCCTGAATAATAAATGGATTAACTGTAGCAAAGGACTGACCATCTTCACTATGTGATACCACATGGAACTGAGGTGCAGCTGGGAGATTCTTGGAATTTTTAGCCTCATTCTGTTTATATTTAGTAGACGTAGTCTGAGATGGTGATTGGCTCATTGTGAGAAAATCTCCCATGATTGACAGCATCTCCAATGGCACACTCCTTCCAACTGGGGTCCCCGCACCCCTTTCAGAGGGGACTCGCCTGCCTTAGGTGATTGTTCACACCACAGGTCACATCTCCTGAACTTCTGACAGAGGGACCAATCGGCAATTTAGGAAGGTCACAGCTCCGCCAATCACCCCTCCCTGGGCCTGGCCTGTACCAGAGGGTATGTGCAAACCCCACCTGTAGACCCAGGGCTGGAAATTACACACTACCCAGTAACCTGTTATGTGTCAGACATGTGAGCTGGCCTTCAAGAACACAGAGGGAGGAAGAAGAAACAAAATGGAACCTTAAACACCGAAGCTGGCGAAGGATAAGAGATGGAGAATGAAGAAAGAAAGAAAAAACAGTGGAAGCCCTTCTCTGATGTCAGGTTCAGAACATGTTCCCAAAAATCCCCCGACATGTTCCCCAAGGGAGGCAAAAAAGGATAGCAGGTAGATAGACATGCAGCATGGAAAGGGAAAAGGTGCTGCAAAGGCTGGGGCCCTATAGTAGCTAAGCACAAACTCACTGAAGAGTGGTGAGCCCACTGAGGGAGAGGGAGTCACTTCATGACAAAGTTAATGTGGAAACTCATTTTTCATATCTCTCTGAGTTATTCCACATCATCTAACCTAGAGGTGCCACCCTGCCCATCTTAAATTTTATTGAAATATGCAGAGTGTGTGTCCGCCTGCTTAGCCGAGTGGTAACATGCTTACCTCCCAGGCAGCGGGCCCAGGTTTGATTCACGGCCAGGTTGGAGATTTTCTCCGCTCATGGACTGTGCGTTGTGTTGTCCTCATCATCATTCCATCCTCATCACCAGCACGCAAATCGCCCAATGTGGCGTCGACTGAAATAAGACTTGCACTTTGTGGGCGAACTACCCCAAACTGAGCCTCCCAGCCAACAATGACATACGATCATTTCATTTTTTTGTAGAAAATGTACTCAGGTGACCTGAATGCACACCAGCCAAGTTTTAGCTCTATCTATATACACAAGAGCCATATTCTTCATAACTGGCAATGTGAAAATATACTCAGATTTGGCAAGTCATTTTTTCTGACCTAATAAAGTATGTTAACATAGCTCTTCATCATGAAACAAATTTTTGGGCACAAAACTTTACATGACCAGAAAGCAATGGCCACAGTACAATCTCTCTTCAACCTTGGGCGAAATTTTGCCCACATTTTAACAAGGGATAACTAGTAAGTAAAAGGCACCTGAACCACAAGCATTTGCCAATGCATCATCTGCTTACCACTCGGGAAATTACTTAATTAGGAACTTTCCTACAAATATAGTCTTTAAGTTATCGGCCTTTAAATATAGCAAAAGTTGGTGCCAAATTTTGCCTATATTTCATGCATTATATCTTAAAATTAATGTCATTCATTTTACAATCATTTATGTCAATGGAAAGATTTTATTTTAGTCTGCCACAAACATCTGTTTGTATTCTGTTGTCATTTCAGTTAAAAGTGCATGACTTTATTTGTTTTACCAGTAGGCATACCTTTACACACTGTTTGTTAATTCAGTGTCCATTAAAATTCCTGTCTCCTGTTTCCTCTAGAATATGTTTTTCAAACAATGGAGCCTGTTAAGTTCAATGTTGGAATGAAACAACAAGTTCAGTATTTCGAGGTGTGTTACTGCTTCCATAGTAGTGACTTAAAACTTGTCACAGATATACGAGGGCAGTTCAATAAGTAATGCAACACATTTTTTTTCTCGGCCAATTTTGGTTGAAAAAACCGGAAATTTCTTGTGGAATATTTTCAAACATTCCCGCTTCGTCTCGTATAGTTTCATTGACTTCCGACAAGTGGCAGCGCTGTACGGGGCTGTTAAAATGGCGTCTGTAACGGATGTGCATTGCAAACAACGGGCAGTGATCGAGTTTCTTTTGGCGGAAAACCAGGGCATCTCAAGATATTCATAGGCGCTTGCAGAACTTCTATGGTGATCTGGCAGTGGACAAAAGCATGGTGAGTCATTGGGCAAAGCGTGTGTCATCATCGCCGCAAGGTCAAGCAAGACTATCTGATCTGTGCACAGCTGTGACTCCTGCAATGGCGGAGCATGCGAACACACTCGTTCGAGATGATCGACGGATCACCATCAAACAACTCAGTGCTCAACTTGACATCTCTGTTGGTAGTGCTGTCACAATTGTTCACCAGTTGGGATATTCAAAGGTTTGTTCCCGCTGGGTCCCTCGTTGTCTAACCGAACACCATAAAGAGCAAAGGAGAACCATCTGTGCGGAATTGCTTGCTCGTCATGTGGCTGAGGGTGACAATTTCTTGTCAAAGATTGTTACAGGCGATGAAACATGGGTTCATCACTTCGAACCTGAAAGAAAACGGCAATCAATGGAGTGGCGCCACACCCACTCCCCTACCAAGAAAAAGTTTAAAGCCATACCCTCAGCCGGTAAAGTCATGGTTACAGTCTTCTGGGACGCTGAAGGGGTTATTCTGTTAGATGTCCTTCCCCATGGTCAAACGATCAACTCTGAAGTGTATTGTGCTACTCTTCAGAAATTGAAGAAACGACTTCAGCGTGTTCGTAGGCACAAAAATCTGAAGGAACTTCTCCTTCTTCATGACAACGCAAGACCTCACACAAGTCTTCGCACCCGAGAGGAGCTCACAAAACTTCAGTGGACTGTTCTTCCTCATGCACCCTACAGCCCCGATCTCGCAACGTCGGATTTCCATATGTTTGGCCCAATGAAGGACGCAATCCGTGGGAGGCACTACGCGGATGATGAAGAAGTTATTGATGCAGTACGACGTTGGCTCCGACATCGACCAGTGGAATGGTACCGTGCAGGCATACAGGCCCTCATTTCAAGGTGGCGTAAGGCCGTAGCATTGAATGGAGATTACGTTGAAAAATAGTGTTGTGTAGCTAAAATATTGGTGAATAACCTGGTGTATTTCAATGCTGAATAAAACAACCCCTGTTTCAGAAAAAAAATGTGTTGCATTACTTATTGAACTGCCCTCGTAGAAACAATGATATGGTGGTGAAAGATGATCAGTTAAATCAAGTGAGTGATTCCATGTCAAGTGGCCTAATTTTAGACACGGTCCTCATTCATTCAGCCATCTTAGATTTTGTTCATATGTAGTGTGCAGATTTGCTTAATGAACGAAGAAAGACCTGTAAATTTCTGGCACTCAAATTTCAATATTTTGTGAGCAAGGACCTCTTAAGTGAGGGGTGTACAAATGTCCTGGTAACATTTCAAATATTTCAACCACATACAAAGTGCTGTAATTCAGTGGATAATAGTAGTAAAGCTGGTTTGTGGGGATCTCTCTTCTGAAAGTAAATAAACAACTTATTGCAGCAAAATAGCCATTATAGTTATACATTAGATTACAATCATTTGAGAGTGAATTACAAGGATGTATTGAGGGTCTGCATAACTCTTAGTAGTAGATTACATTCAGTGCAGGTATTATAACAGATTATCAGTTAAACCATTTATTGTATAGTCTCTAATTGATCTGGTCCTCTTGTTGCATATTTCTATATGGTATCTCTCACAAGACTGTCCACATAGTGAACACTTGCAAAGGTTTGACGGTTCATGGTATGTTGTATTTGCACAAATTTCATGGTGGAATCCGTGTACTGCGAGTCTTGTAAGTATGTGTCTCATCTTAAAATTTGTTACTGTCTAAGTGTGGTCGATCATGGCCCTGGATCCATAGAATTCCGTTAGTACTTCCTCTCTTTTCTTGAGTAGTGATCTTAGTTAGTTCTCCGATGCTGATGTGATGGGAAGTAAGAACCTTGTCCTTAGATCCTCTATGAGGAAAGATTCTCGGGCGAGAAGGTAGACTAATCTTGATCTTGTAGTTTTTGCTACCCCTAATGCTCTTTTGATATAGGTTGCTTTTACTCTTTCCAATGTTTCTAAGTTCTTTTCATTTAGGTGTATTCATATGATTTCTATCCCATGAACCAGTATCGGTATTATTTTTTATTTGAAGAGTGCCATAGCTGTGTCTAGATTTAGTGTTCTGATGGAACTTATTTCGTTTATCACTCTGATGGCTTGTGTCGCTTTCTCTGTTGTGTGTTTAGTGAAGCACTTTGCGGACGGCTGGAGTATTATCCCTAGATATTTGTAATCTTTTGTGATAGATATTTGCTTTCCTTGTAGTGCAATTCTTGTAGTTTTTGGGATTTGCCCGCCTTGTCTGAATACCATCATTTCCGGCTTGTCGGTGTTGATTACGTGCTTGTGTTTTGTGCACCATTTTTCCACATCTTCTATAGTCTCCTGTAGTTTCTTTACGTTTTTTGAGCCTATCACAATGTCGTCCGCGTAGGCATATGCTTCGACATCTTCGTCTTGAGCGATTTCCATAATGTCCTTTGCTGCCAGAATGAACAGAAGCGGGCTTAGTGGGTCTCCTTGGAGTACTCCGTTTGTTTGCCTTATTGGTTCAGACAGGTCGAGGTTGTCCAAGATCCTTATCTCGTTCCATTCATTTATGGAGTTTATGATCCTCGTCCAGACGCTGTCTCTTCCCAGGGTTTCGTCGAGCATCCTTTTTACTAATGATCGATCGAGGAGGTCGAAGGCCTTTGTGAAGTCTATGAATACAGCATAATATTTTTGCTTCTTATCGATGGTTTCCCATATGTTTTTTAAAAGCAGCTCCACTGCTGTGATAATGGATCTTTCTTCCCTGAACCCGAATTGAGATTCTGGGAGGTGGTCTTCCAAAGTGTGTCTTATTCTTCCTGTGATTAGTTTTGTGAATACCTTAAAAGGGATGTTTTCCAAGGCTATTCCTCTGTATTTGTTTGTGTCCTTTGGGTCGCCCTTCCCTTTGTACATTACCCTTACTATTGATTTTCTCCACTGGTCTGGGATTTTTGCTGTTTCAATGCATTTGTTATAAAGTTTTGTCCATGTTGGTGCTAGCAGATGGGCTGTGTCTTTAAGGTATTCATTGTAAAGCATGTCCGGTCCCACTGCTTTCTTCCTTTTTGTTGATTCAATAATGTTTCGGACCTCATTTGGAGTGAGTGGGGACCAGGCTGGCATCTCTTGCGGTGTGAGCTCTTGACTTGCTACCTGTGCTCCTTCTCTACCATCTTTGTTGAGAATGTCTTTGAAATGTCTCGTCCATTCTTCAATGCTTATATAGTATGACTGTGCCTGCTTTCAGGGGCGGATTGCAATGAATGGATCTCTCCTGGCTTCTTCGGCTAGTCTTCTTCCCTGTGTGCCATTCTCTTCTCCCTTGTTAGTGTTTTGTAGTATCTTCTTTTCTCAGCGTATGTTTGTAGTAGTGAGTGATTATCTGTGTCCGTTTTTTGTCGGTGTAAAGCTTGGAGTACTTCTTTTCTTTGCTGATAACACTCTTGATCGAACCATGGTTTAGCTCTTCTCACTTTCCTTTACTTCTGAAAGTAACCAGTGAATCTTGAACATGAATGAGCACTTGCACTAGCATACTGGGGCTATACTGCGTGACATACCAGCCACATACTGTGGGCAGCCACCTCCCCAGGAGGGCGCAAGTAAAATGCTCACAGCAACATAACTCACCAAACTGCTTACAAGCCTAGCTTCACACAGCTCCGGCTGTTTACATCTTCGCGTTACACAGCCCCCAAGGCATCCAACAAGTGCCAACCTCGCTGATAGACCATATGCCTATTGCAATAGAGTGCAGTAGTCAGTGCACCATTTCCTTATGCCGAGTCACATGACACTCAGTGCCATGCTGCTATCTCTCTGCTCTAGTATATTTAAGCTGCCACTGGACCATGCTGTGGCAAGTACCACTCCGGGCTTTGTGCCAGCTGCACCACCAGCCCAAAAATCGAGTCATTGCCCTCACTGTGAGCACCTGCCACTGAGGCTACGGAAGACCGTTGTCCACTGCTTCCAGGTGTGTAATCCCACAAGCAGCCGCTGTCGTCGAGCCATTGCTTTTGACAACTGCCAACACCCAATGTCCCAGGCACCCACTGACACTCGACGTCCCATCATCCTTGGCCCGTTTGCTCTGCCGCCTACTAAAATTTATTGACTTCATCATGTATGTGCATGCTAGGCAACATCTATGAGAGATATTTCTGTTTGCACTTTAGTAATATGGACATTCAGCTGCAGCCAATGTATTTGAGGTCTGTTCTAATATGAACAATAAACAGTTGTTGAGGCAGCTGCACATTTAATTGCTCCTTAGCACCCTTAGGCCACAGACACAAAACAAACATAATTTCTACCTTGGGTTTTTTTTTTTTTTTTTTTTTTTTTTTTTTTTTTTTTTTTTTTTAAATAGTTTAACAATATTCTTATATTTCAAAGAACTCAACTTACTTTTGTGTTGAGCTATGAACTGAAGAAAGTATTTTCCAACAACTGACTATTGTTCTAAAAGTCTCTCTCCAGCTGGTTCAATAGTAAGCCATCTAGAGGAAGCATGTTTCATAAAACCATGACCCTAAAGTTTCATATTTTCTTGTATTTTTCCAAAATCTTCCCCACGAGATGTTTGGTCAACAAAAAAATTACAGAGAAACAAGAACATGCCCAAAGCATTTGCATGTTACATATGCCATCACAATCAACTGTTCTCTTCCTAAGAGGATCAGATACTCACTTATCAAATGATACACGTTTTTGCTAACATTGTATCCATCACAAGCTATCATCAATAGCTTCCAACAAGAATCTGGACACTTTCACAGGCTTTATTTAACTCCAAGAAAATATCAATAGCAGTGGCTTTATCAATCACAAAGGAATGTCAATGTCTTGTCATAACCATTTGTTTAGTAACAGACCAGTATTTAGCTATAGTTTAAAGCTCTTTGTTTGAAACTGCATTGACAGTTTCATCAAAGCAAGAAGAGAAATGTGCTCCTCCAATATCATCCACCAACTGCTTTTTAAAGTAAGGAGCTAAATCATCACAGACTAAATACCTTGCCTTTGTCTTAGAAAGGATGAACTCAGAAGAAACACTTCCGAGAAACATTGGCTCGTATGTTTCTTTGATATCTTCACAAGGTGGATCAAAAGCTAATTTCCTCTAATGATTTTCAAACACCAGATTAACTATGCCCTTGAAGCAGTTTGTCTAGCAGAATGAAGATGAACTGATGGTATAACTCCGAGAGATGAAATTTCACCATCACTGCTACATAAAGGACGAGCTTAAGACAAATATAGTTGTGAAGAAATAAGTTTCACTTTACGTCGTTCTCTTTGCTTCCCAGCAGAACCATGCTGCTCTATAGCAGAAATGCAAAGCTGTCTTATATTTCGCAGATTAAACTACTGCTGCTGATGTCAATGTTTTTACATTGTTTAATACATTAATGTACAGTTGTCTTACATTTACAGATGAAGCTTTGACTATTGAGGTTTTGTACAAATTTATTTAGAAGAATACTGAGGATAGGCCATATCAAAAAATACTTGTGTTTGAAAAGGTTCGACACTTCTTGATACACCAAAGCGCTCCGCTCCATACAGTATCGACCTTGTTCGAACAATTAAGTGACATTTGAATCACGGAGCTGGTCAACAGACGCATGAGAAACTATGAACTAGCCACAACAACAATCTAATATTCTGCTTAAAAATTGACAATATGTGAAACATAGGAGGAAATAACATTACATTTTATCAACTTACAAACTACTGTTTTCTTTCAACAGGTTTGCAATAAAAGTTCTCATAATTATATAGGGAACTTATACATATATGTACGCTGCTTTTTAAGTAAAGTTAACACATTCAAAGGTGAAAATTTTGTCCTTCAAAGCCATTACCTGATTCTGAACTTAAGTCAATATATTGTTTGGTTATGAAAAAAAAATTACAAAGTGGGTTGCAAATGATAAATTTGCTCGGTGTACATGTATTAGAATATCACAGAAAATTGTTACCAGCTCTTTATCATCTTTAGAACGAGATGATGACATTCAGATGAAACATTAAATGAACTGTAATTGCTATGACAAGGATAAATTACACTGAAAAGACCCACTGTGGAGATTGTACAGACAGACATCACTACATTGTGGGATGAGGGAAAGTTCGAGAACTGGACTGAATAGTGATTGCGAACTTTTATTTATGTATCAGCTGCTGCTGTCACATATGATCTGCACCCTAGAAGAGATGGCAGTCCATGTTTTCCTGTTGCCCAAGCATATCATTAGCTACGTAAAGTTGGAGGGGGAACAGTGACTACGTTTGGCTGAGAACTACAATGAGTGTGGGGAGGGGAGCACTGAGCAGGCAGAAACTTCATCGTGCAGCCAACCATGAGAATGTATGCTGCTTACTTTGGCTTTTTATAAACATCAACCATGTTTAAATTACAGTTTGCCTTAACCCATTTGCACTCTGAATTGAAATGACATTAATATTAGACAAATATTCAGCAACAGCATACATTTCTGTAGAAACGCTAGAAGTCTAGATGGGGCCAAAAGCGTTCTTATGTGTTTCTTGCAGTAATGTTGTCGATGCTCACTGTGAGGTATGACAGAAACAATTGGGGTCTGTCAGCTGCTGGTTCTACATAACCAATGGGAGAGTGGCAGGCAGACAATATGTTTGGAACACAAGACATTGTAACATTCTCACGTCAGTACAAAAGCAAAATCTGCTGTGTGTTCACAAAAAGACAGCTGTGTTCTCAGGTCCCACAACCTCAAAAATCGCAACATGTTCGGTAGAAGCAGCAAAACATTTGTGACTACAAAGATATACGTTTCACAGTTCTCCTTTTTGGATGATGATGATGATGATGATTAAAAAAAGTGATACCACAGATGATAGGCTAAGTAAACAAAAAGGCAGTGAGTGAAGACAAAAATTAATGTAAATAATTTATTTTTATTTTATTTCTCCCCCTAATTATCATAATGTACACAATCAATAAATGGCATAATTTTAGAATAAGTTTTTAGACTCAACCCTTACATCAATAAAAGTTTGTAATTTTGATTCATCTGGATATGTTAAAAAATAAATTTTTCTCAAGGAGCCACTTAAAAAAAAGGGGTGGGTCATCAAATACTCGGGTAAATATGGTAATTTTTAGCGACTTGAAAAAGCACACGACATCAACAAAAAACTTTATTTAGTGCGTTAGAGGAATTCTGATTCAACAGAAAAATGAGGGAAACCCTTAAACAAAGGCTGACACACAACATGTTCTTGCACAAAATAGTTGGAAAAATTGGTCTCAAAATATATTAAAAGATGGAACATGTGGAACACAGATACCAAGGAGAGAAATGCTTGGAAAGATCAAAAGGACAGATAAATCCAAATACTTACGAGAATGGATCAACCCAATGGACTGGATGAAGTGGCAGTCAAACGAAGAGCCAGAAAATTACATCCTGCTCACAAACTAACACAGAACAGGCACAAATTATGAGTGATATCCCACAAGGCCAAAGTCAGGAGCTGTAATCCAGTAATAAAACCACAAAGACTCTTTGCTTCAGTGTCTTATTTTAAATATGAAAGGGGACAGTTACAACTACTTGAAAGGACGAAAAGGAGGATTCTCGGGAAAATACTGGGATCCTAGAAGACTACTGATAGAACTTGGAAGTAGAGGAAAAACAAGGAGCTCTACAAGCACACCAAAAATGTCAGACACAATGCAGAAACATCCACTGAAAGTTTACGGTCAGTTAGCAAGACTGCACGAACACTGCACAAACAAAAGGATCTTTAATTGCATTATATCATTAACTGCCCGCAGTTGGCCGAATTTGGAAGGCAGAACAAGAAAACTGACTTTTACTTATTTTACAGTCCATTTTCACCCTTGTCATCTTTTTGGGTCTTGTCGCTGTTTTTTCTTTATGTGTCTGCTGAGAAAATTTGATGAGTGATTCTGCATAAAGCAAAACACTGTTTTTCTTTACCCAAACACGTTTCAGCACTTTTTGTACTATCTTCACTGGGATTTTTTATTGCTCAGTCTTACATGATGCTGACAACTTATTTTTATGCTGGTGACATTACTAACACTGCACATTTACAGCCCGTCTACTACAAACAAACTGATTTCCATTTTTTTCTTTTTTTGTTAAATCGAGATTGAAAACTGTGTCATTTAGAATGTTACTTGCAATTTTTGATTCTCTAGCCTTTTTTCCAGTGTGTTAAAACAATTGCTTTCTTAGTTATTTGAAGTTTTGATATTTTGACACACATTTTTATTTATTTTGTGACAAAATAAATGTAAAATGTGTGGTAGTTGTAAAGCTATCGGCACAAAAATAATTTGTTAGCATCATGTAACACTGAACAATTAAAAAGACCCAGATCGCATAAAAAGCAGAAGGTCTCTCCAACTACTCATAGCTACCAAACAAAAGCTTGTGCCCTCACTTAATTTGAAAATGGTTTAGTAGCTAAAATTCAATAAGAAGTCTGCTACAAAACCAAGCCAATAACTGTGTCCATGAGCAGAAAAAATTCTTCAGAAAGAGAAATCCGCAGACGCTAATTTCACCCGAACCACACGAAGCTGATGAAATGAATATTTCTGAAGATCCAGCCTAAATACAAGCTTGTCAGCTATTGGAATATTACCATTGAAATTTCAACAAATTAGGTCAATAGGTAAAAAAGATATGCAAAATGAAAAATGTATTAAGTTGAAGATGTATTAATTAAGCAAATTGCAAAAGCTGCTGGACTTGATTCCACTGAACTGTGACAACCTAGACCAAACAAAGAAAATATTCATTGTTTAGACCACAAGCAGAGGATGAAGAAAATGTGACATTGAAGGGCTTAGTAAATGGGTCATTCCATGTCTAGGGGCCAATATTAAAAAGTGTCCCTACTCAACCATCTCCAAATCTAATTAAGTTTGGTGTGAAGAATCTACATGGTCTTTGAGGGTTATATACCAAATTTCAGTTCAGTATCTTCAGTAGTTAAATATTTAGGGGCTTTTAAAGAGAGGCTACCCACTTTCGCATCAAGTACAAAGGTGCAAATGTGCTAAGTCTGGTAGGTTTTTTTTCAGTTCTAGCAAACATCTGGTCATGTGCTTTAATACACACAGACAACTTTTTATGCTGAATCACACCATGACAAAAATTTGAGATTTAGCCACTCCTAAACATAGGCACAAGCCTCTAAAGTGGTCAAAAAATTTGTTGTGTTATGTTTAGAGCCAAGGTTTGACCAACCATACTTTTCATATGGACCAATCACACCAAAACTTCAGAGGATTATTCCCACCTATGATGTGTACATACAGGATGTTACAAAAAGGTACAGCCAAACTTTTAGGAAACATTTCTCACACACAACATTGCTTCTGGACCCTCTCTTGACCCTTCTTGCCAGCCTTCCTTAGTGAGTATCGGCCATCAGTAACGGCACATGTAATAGGATTTGCACCACTGCATGGTATAAGGTGAGGCACCTAAACACTTCTAAACTTCTGCACGCAAAATAAATTGTTCAGGATTTGTTGGCTTCGAGCATGCTCACCCCTCCGATAGCAACTGGTCTTCACCTACCCAACTTGTTCAAAAAAAGGACGGCTCCTTACTCATCTGCAGGGACTACAGGTCTCTCAATCCTCATACAATTATCAATAACTACCCCACTCCTCATAGCCAGGATTTCACGCATTTACTACATGGTTCTAAGTTTTTCTCTGTCTTAGATTGTCCGAAGGCATACCATCAAATTCCTATGCATCCTCTGTACATTCCGAAAATGGCCATCATCACATCTTTCGGCCTATTCGATTACTGTTACATGCCTTTGTTGTCGTCTTCAGTCCTGAGACTGGTTTGATGCAGCTCTCCATGCTACTCTGTCCTGTGCAAGCTTCTTCATCTTCGAGTACCTACTGCAACCTACATCCTTCTGAATTTGCTTAGTGTATTCATCTCTTGGTCTCCCTCTACGATTTTTACCCTCCACGCTGCCCTCCAATGCTAAATTTGTGATCCCTTGATGCCTCAAAACGTGTCCTACCAACCGATCCCTTCTTCTAGTCAAGCTGTGCCACAAACTTCTCTTCTCCCCAATCCTATTCAATACCTCCTCATTAGTTACGTGATCTACCCACCTTATCTTCAGCATTCTTCTGTAGCACCACATTTCGAAGGCTTCTATTCTCTTCTTGTCCAAGCTAGTTATCGTCCATGTTTCACTTCCATACATGGCTACACTCCATAAAAATACTTTCAGAAACGACTTCCTGACACTTAAATCTATACTCGATGTTAACAAATTTCTCTTCTTCAGAAATTCTTTTCTTGCCATAGCCAGTGTACATTTTACATCCTCTCTACTTCGACCATCATCAGTTATTTTACTCCCCAAATAGAAAAAGTCATCTACTACTTTAAGTGTCTCATTTCCTAATCTAATTCCCTCAGCATCACCCGATTTAATTTGACTACATTCCATTATCCTCGTTTTGCTTTTGTTGATGTTCATCTTATATCCTCCTTTCAAGACACTGTCCATTCCGTTCAACTGCTCTTTCAAGTCCTTTGCTGCCACTGACAGAATTAGTCATCGGCGAACCTCAAAGTTTTTACTTCTTCTCCATGAATTTTAATACCTACTCCGAATTTTTCTTTTGTTTCCTTTACTGCTTGCTCAATATACAGATTGAATAACATCGGGGGAGGCTACAACCCTGTCTCACTCCTTTCCCAACCACTGCTTCCCTTTCATGCCCCTCGACTCTTTATAACTGCCATCTGGTTTCTGTACAAATTGTAAATAGCCTTTCGTTCCCTGTATTTTACCCTTGCCACCTTCAGAATTTGAAAGAGAGTATTCCAGTTAACACTGTCAAAAGCTTTCTCTAAGTCTACAAATGCTAGAAACGTAGGTTTGATGCCTTACGGATTGATAAATGCTGCGCAGACATGGCAGCGGTTCATTGATTCCATTTTGCTACCTTTGCCATTTACTTACACTTACTTACGTGATAAACTGATCTTTTCCTCCTCTGCTGAGAAGCATCAAGTTCATCTTGATCAACCATGATAAATCTCAACTTTGTTCCACATCTGTTACATTACTAGGCCATACTGTCTTTGCCAACAGCCTCTGACTGACGATTTCTCGTGTCGAAACCATACTTGATCTCCCTCTTCCTGAAGATTACGCTCATCTCTGTCGTTTCCTGGCTATGGCAAACTTTTACCGCCACCATATTTCTCAGGCTGCCTCACTGACACACTCTCCAGCAAAAACACCACAGAAACAGAAGTTAGACTGGACCAAACCCATGATCAACGCTTTTGGTAACCTTAAAACTGCCCTCGCCAAAGCCATTACACTCGCCCACCCTGAACCTGAGGCTCGTGTTTGGATCAGGAATGATGCCAGTGACTCAGCTGTGGGTGCTGTTTTACAGCAGCACATCGCCAACTCGAGCCAACTGCTCCACTTCTTTTCAAAGAAACTGACTAAGAGCCAGTGTAAGTAGTTAGCTTTTGATCATGTGCTTCTCACTGTGTACGAGGCAATTAAACACTTCTGTAGTGACCTTTCACGATATACTCAGACCAGAAGCCTCTTGTGGACGCTATTCGTAACCCAGCTAAGGAGCTCTCGCTGAGGTGTTTATGCCATATGGACTACATCTGTCAGCACTCTTCCAATGCATGCTATATCAGCGGTGCACAGAATGTTGTGGCACTGGCCGGAGTGGCCGAGCAGTTCTTGGCACTACAGTCTGGAACTGTGCGACCGCTACGCTCGCAGTTTCGAATCCTGCCTTGGACATAGATGTGTGTGATGTTCTTAGGTTAGTTAGGTTTCAGTAGTTCTAAGTTCTAGGGGACTGATGACCTCCGAAGTTAAGTCCCATAGTGCTCAGAGCCATTTGAAGAATGTTGTGGCAGACTACTGCTTGGCCCACCCAGGAACGTGAGCCATTACTAGGCTGGTTACTGAGCACTTCATCTGGCCCGGTGTGAAATACATCTGCCACACTTGGACTCACGCATGTGTACCTTTCCAGCATAGCAAGGTCAGTGGACATGCTAAACCTCCATTAGGCAAGTTTGACTTTCCAAGAGGATGCCTTCAGCACATCCACATCAACACAGTTGGTCCCCTTCCTTATCTATCATCAACTGTGTAACCCGCTGGGTTGAGATGGTCCCTCTTGTCAACATCACAGCAGAGACCATCACTCGTTCTTTCATATCCACATGGGTCGCATAATTCGGTTGTCCTCTTTCCCTCACAACTAACTAGGGATGACAGTTCAAGTCCGTCCTCTTTGCATGGCTGTGCGAACTCTGCAGTGTTGCTAAATTCCACACTGCAGTCTACCATCCGCAGGCAAACAGCTGGCCGAACGGTGGCACTGCACCCTCAAGGCCGCCCTTATGTGCCAGCCGCTTATGGTCCGAGGCCCTCCCTTGGATCCTGCTGGACATCCACTCACCACATAAAGAAGACTGGAATGCATCGCTCGCTGAGATCCTATACGGCGAGCCCCTCCTACTTCCAGCAGATTTTGTGGAGGACTCACCATCAGCTGATACCATGGACCTTCTGGCTCTTGTTGAATGGGTTTGTGTGCACACCACACGCCTCTTCACTCCCCTGCCTTGCCCTCATCCCACCCTATCTGTGTTTGTCCACAAGGACCTTGCATCTTGTGAATTCGTGATGCGCGATGACTCCGTAGGAGTGGCCTTGCAACCATCTTATTTGGGGCCTCACTGAGTGTTACGTCGATGTGTGAGCATGTTCATAATTCATCTACATGGACGATCACAGACTATGTCTGTTAATCAACTGAAAGGATCGTGGTCACTCTCCGACCTGCCTTCTGATGCTTCTGAGCTACCTTCCATTGCTGCCGTCCCACCTTCCAATGCCGCCAACCTGCCCTCGACTGATGCCTTTCTGCATATGCAGCTGTTGGCCCACAGGACTCTTGCAGCACAGTTTCTGAAGTGCCTACTTCTCACGCTGGCCACTGCCTACAACCACCAACTGTCTGGCGTGGAGCACCCTAACTTTGACTCTGACCTCTTTGAGCTGCTGTTGTTCGATGTTCTCTCAGTGCACAACTTGTGTACTGCCATGTTTGTTCTTGCTTGCTTCAGTGTCTAATAAATTCATTTACAATATTTAAAGTACCGATCTACGACCTGTGATAACCACAAGTTGTTTCAAGGCAGAAGAGTCCTTAGTGTGTTTGAAGATTGATTCAAGAAGCATGCACTTAAACTTCCCATCAGTCCTATTACTGAAGAGAATGTATACAGGGTGTTACAAAAAGGTACAGCCAGACTTTCAGGAAACATTCCTCACACACAAATAAAGAAAAGATGTTATGTGGACATGTGTCCAGAAATGCTTAATTTCCACGTTAGAGCTCATTTTAGTTTTGTCAGTATGTATGTTCCTCGATTCACAGCCAGTTGGCCCAATTGAAGGAAGGTAATGTTGACTTCGGTGCTTGTGCTGACATGCGACTCATTGCTCTACAGTACTAGCATCAAGCACATCAGTACGTAGCATCAACAGGTTAGTGTTCATAACGAATGTGGTTTTGCAGTCAGTGCATTGTTTACAAATGCGGAGTTGGCAGATGCCCATTTGATGTATGGATTAGCACGGGGCAATAGTCGTGGCGCGGTACATTTGTATCGAGACAGATTTCCAGAACAAAGGTGTCCCGAAAGGAAGACGTTAGAAGCAACTGATCGGCGTCTTAGGGAGCACGGAACATTCCAGCCGATGACTCGCGACTGAGGAAGACCTAGAACGACAAGGACACCTGCAATGGACAAGGCAATTCTTCTTGCAGTTGACGATAAGCCTAATGTCAGCGTCAGAGAAGTTGCTGCTGTACAAGGTAACGCTGACCACGTCACTGTATGGAGAGTGCTACGGGAGAACCAGTTGTTTCCATACCATGTACAGCGTGTGCAGGCACTATCAGCAGCTGATTGGCCTCCACGGGTACACTTCTGCGAATGGCTCATCCAACAATGTGTCAATCCTCATTTCAGTGCAAATGTTCTCTTTATGGATGAGGCTTCATTCCAACGAGATCAAATTGTAGATTTTCACAATCAACATGTGTGGGCTGACGAGAATCTGCACGCAACTGTGCAATCACGCCATCAACACAGATTTTCTGTGAGCGTTTGGGCAGGCATTGTTGGTGATGTCTTGATAGGGCCCCATGTTCTTCCACCTAGGCTCAATGGAGCAAGTTATCGTGATTTCATGTGGGATACTCTACCTGTGCTGCTAGAACATGTGCCTTTGCAAGTACAACACAACATGTGGTTCATGCACGATGGAGCTCCTGCACATTTCAGTCGAAGTGTTCATACGCTTCTCAACAACAGATTCGGTGACCGATGGATTGGTAGAGGCGGACCAATTCCATGGCCTCCACGCTCTCCTGACCTCAACCCTCTTGACTTTCATTTGTTGTTGTTGTTGTGGTCTTCAGTCCTGAGACTGGTTTGATGCAGCTCTCCATGCTACTCTATCCTGTGCAAGCTTTTTCATCTCCCAGTACCTACTGCAACCTACATCCTTCTGAATCTGCTTAGTGTATTCATCTCTTGGTCTCCCCCTACGATTTTTACCCTCCACGCTGCCCTCCAATACTAAATTGGTGATCCCTTGATGCCTCAGAACATGTCCTACCAACCGATCCCTTCTTCTGGTCAAGTTGTGCCACAAACTTCTCTTCTCCCCAATCCTATTCAATACTTCCTCATTAGTTATGTGATCTACCCATCTAATCTTCAGCATTCTTCTGTAGCACCACATTTCGAAAGCTTCTATTCTCTTCTTGTCCAAACTATTTATCGTCCATGTTTCACTTCCATACATGGCTACACTCCATACGAATACTTTCAGAAATGACTTCCTGACACTTAAATCAATACTGGATGTTAACAAATTTCTCTTCTTCAGAAACGCTTTCCTTGCCATTGCCAGCCTACATTTTATATCCTCTCTACTTCTACCATCATCAGTTATTTTGCTCCCCAAATAGCAAAACTCCTTTACTACTTTAAGTGCCTCATTTCCTAATCTAATTCCCTCAGCATCACCCGACTTAATTAGACTACATTCCATTATCCTTGTTTTGCTTTTGTTGATGTTCATCTTATATCCTCCTTTGAAGACACTGTCCATTCCATTCAACTGCTCTTCCAAGTCCTTTGCTGTCTCTGACAGAATTACAATGTCATCGGCGAACCTCAAAGTTTTTATTTCTTCTCCATGAATTTTAATACCTACTCCGAATTTTTCTTTTGTTTCCTTTACTGCTTGCTCAATATACAGATTGAACAACATCGAGGACAGGCTACAACCCTGTCTTACTCCCTTCCCAACCACTGCTTCTCTTTCATGTCCCTCGACTCTTATAACTGCCATCTGGTTTCTGTACAAATTGTAAATAGCCTTTCGCTCCCTGTATTTTACCCCTGCCACCTTTAGAATTTGAAAGAGAGTATTCCAGTCAACATTGTCAAAAGCTTTCTCTAAGTCTACAAATGCTAGAAACGTAGGTTTGCCTTTCCTTAATCTTTCTTCTAAGATAAGTCGTAAGGTCAGTATTGCCTCACGTGTTCCAGTGTTTCTACGGAATCCAAACTGATCTTCCCCGAGGTTGGCTTCTACTAGTTTTTCCATTCGTCTGTAAAGAATTCGTGTTAGTATTTTGCAGCTGTGACTTATTAAGCTGATAGTTCGGTAATTTTCACATCTGTCAACACCTGCTTTCTTTGGGATTGGAATTATTATATTCTTCTTGAAGTCTGAGGGTATTTCGCCTGTTTCGTACATCTTGCTCACCAGATGGTAGAGTTTTGTCAGGACTGGCTCTCCCAAGGCCGTCAGTAGTTCCAATGGAATATTGTCTACTCCGGGGGCCTTGTTTCGACTCAGGTCTTTCAGTGCTCTGTCAAACTCTTCACGCAGTATCGTATCTCCCATTTCATCTTCATCTACATCCTCTTCCATTTCCATAATATTGTCCTCAAGTACATCGCCCTTGTATAGACCCTCTATATACTCCTTCCACCTTTCTGCTTTCCCTTCTTTGCTTAGAACTGGGTTTCCATCTGAGCTCTTAATATTCATACAAGTCGTTCTCTTATCTCCAAAGGTCTCTTTAATTTTCCTGTAGGCGGTATCTATCTTACCCCTAGTGAGATAGGCCTCTACATCCTTACATTTGTCCTCTAGCCATCCCTGCTTAGCCATTTTGCACTTCCTGTCGATCTCATTTTTGAGACGTTTGTATTCCTTTTTGCCTGTTTCACTTACTGCATTTTTATATTTTCTCCTTTCATCAATTAAATTCAATATTTCTTCTGTTACCCAAGGATTTCTACTAGCCCTCATCTTTTTACCTACTTGATCCTCTGCTGCCTTCACTACTTCATCCCTCAAAGCTACCCATTCTTCTTCTACTGTATTTATTTCCCCCATTCCTGTCAATTGCTCCCTTATGCTCTCCCTGAATCTCTGTACAACCTCTGGTTCTTTTAGTTTATCCAGGTCCCATCTCCTTAAATTTCCACCTTTTTGCAGTTTCTTCAGTTTTAATCTACAGGTCATAACCAATAGATTGTGGTCAGAGTCCACATCTGCCCCTGGAAATGTCTTACAATTTAAAACCTGGTTCCTAAATCTCTGTCTTACCATTATATAATCTATCTGATACCTTTTAGTATCTCCAGGCTTCTTCCATGTATACAATCTTCTTTCATGATTCTTAAACCAAGTGTTAGTTATGATTATGTTGTGCTCTGTGCAAAATTCTACCAGGCGGCTTCCTCTTTCATTTCTGTCCCCCAATCCATATTCACCTACTATGTTTCCTTCTCTCCCTTTTCCTACACTCGAATTCCAGTCACCCATGACTATTACATTTTCGTCTCCCTTCACAATCTGAATAATTTCTTTTATGACTTTCATTTATGGGGGCATTTGAAATCGCTTGTCTACGCAACCCCGGTACCAAATGTAGAGACTCTTCGTGCTCGTATTGTGGACGGCTGTGATACAATACGCCATTCTCCAGAGCTGCACCAGCGCATCAGGGATTCCATGCGACGGAGGGTGGATGCATGTATCCTCGCTAACGGAGGACATTTTGAACATTTCTTGTAACAAAGTGTTTGAAGTCACGCTGGTACGTTCTGTTGCTGTGTGTTTCCATTCCATGGTTAATGTGATTTGAAGAGAAGTAATAAAATGAGCTCTAACATGGAAAGTAAGCGTTTCCGGACACATGTCCACATAACATATTTTCTTTCTTTGTTTGTGAGGAATGTTTCCTGAAAGTTTGGCCGTACCTTTTTGTAACACCCTGTATAGATCAAATTTAATTAACATTGGATGCCTAGGTGAAAAGATATGCATCTGCAATGTTGGCCAAAATTTTCTAAGTGCAAATTTTAGGCTGTTTTTGGGAGGCAATATCTCAACTGCGTCTTGTTCAATCCTTTTTTCTTGCCACAGCTGAAAAGTGCATGCTTTAAGCTTTCAGAGCTATATTGTTCAATTTTTGGATCTTGCATATTGATGAGTACGAATACATATCAAATGTGGGGAAAATGGATTATCAATAAATACAAAAAATTAATATAATATGAAGCTGTAAATCAAAAAATGTATAATTGTAGTGTCTTTTAATAGTATAAGATTTGCTGGTTGTTTAGGGACTGTAACTATGCTAATAAGAAGTGTTTATACATTATTTTACAGTATAGAATATAAATATAATAAAGCATCAGAAAATGCCCTTAAGATTATAAAATCCAGAAGATCATAATGGAATGCTATGTTGCTTTAGAATGTTGTAGCCCTACACTGCATGGTGGTGCATATATGCATTGTCACTCAGTTTCCATCGGCATTATAAAACAGGAATAGTTTTTTTAGGTTCTAGCCACATAGCAGTGATACATTGCTTAATCACCAGTTTCAATTATTGCTTTTATTATCAGTAATTTTCACAGTGCCAGTCTTCTGTGCAGAGTGATGTTTGGTGTTGACATTGTACAATCTTAGTGTTGAGTACCGAGTGTTTGAATGATCAGTAATCATTGTTGTAGCTTAAGGTAAGCACTAAAACAGTATGTTTTGATGGCCTAATTTGTATATTTTACATCATCTCACCAGGATAAGCCCATCCACTGAAGACATGGATGTTGTTGATGCTTGCTTTGTTGTTAATACTTCATTATCATCACTTGGAGACTCACCATTAGAGCTGCAACGGATCAGCAAAAGGGATTCAGTGGGATACATAAAGCACAAAGTTCTGAAGGCCCAAGGCAGCATTACTAAGGTAACTGCCACAGCTGCTGGTGAGAGCCAAGTAGATAATTCTCGAGTACAAGTGGAAGAGTGCAAAAAACGTTTTTCCCTCACGCGATCCCTGAGTGGAACAGAGGAGGGGGTGGGGGGAATGTTACTTTGGCGCAAACTGTGCCCTCTGCTAGACACCGCTTGGTGGCTAGCGGACTATAGAAAAAACTGCTAAAGAATTTGCTGTTTCGACTAAAATGCTGAAGATGTCTAGGAAACTAAATATGGAAGTTCGGATTTTGGCAACACCTGCAAACCAAAAAGGGGAAAAGCTCAATGATGAAGAAAAACAAAATGTCCTCACTTTGTTTAGAGAAGATGAGTTTTCTCATTTATGCGCATGCTATAAGGATTGTGTTTCAGTGAGAATAAACAGGAAAAAGATGCCCTTCATCCTTTGTAACCTGAAAGAAATGTTCATTGCTTCTTGTAAGCAATATGGAAATCAACTGAGCTTCCCAAAATTTTGTGAGCTCAGGCCGAAATGGTGTACTACAGTTGGTGCTTCTGGATCACATTCAGTATGTTTAAGCCAAGATGACTACAATGCTTTGAGAAGAAAATATATGCAGTTTGAAATACAAAGATTGTATACTGCAACATTGTGACAAATGTCCAGGAAAAATACAACTAGAAGCTTTTCTTAAAGATGCTTTTAAAGATTATGACCCTGAGGGAACAATGTAATACAAGCAATGTGTCCATACTGGCAGACACACATTGGAGGAGACCACTTATAGAACACTTGAGTTATCCACGTTCTCAAGTGCTTGGGAGATCCCACAACGTTGGATTAGAGTAACCAAAGAAATTCAAAGGTGTGCTGCTGCATTTGTTACCTGCTGGTTCAATCAATGTGGAAATGCTTCTTGAATTCAAACAGGAATCCCTTAAAGGAATACAACATTCTTTTCACGAAGCACTACTGAGAGACTTGGAGAAATGCACAATACATATCATGCTGTCTTGCTATACAATTTATTTACTGCTGGTTTTGATTATGGACATCACTCCTGACTTTCTGCTTGGTTAAGCCTGGATTACAGTGATAAATATAAATTATCTTACTTTTTAAGTCGGCAATGGTGTATGACATATGAAGTTGGTACAATAGATATTTTTTCACTGTGAAGGTGGTCCACAGTTAAAACCAGTAGTTGGGTTGGGTTGATTTGGGGAGGAGACCAAACAGCGAGGTCATCGATCTCATCAGATTAGGGAAGAATGGGGAAGGAAGTCGGCCGTACCCTTTCAGAGGAACCATCCCGGCATTTACCTGAGGCGATTTAGGGAAACCACGGAAAACATAAATCAGGATGGCTGGACGCGGGATTGAACCGTCGTCCTCCCAAATGCGAGAAAACCAGTAGTTAATAAATGTACTGTGTGTGTGTGTGTTTTTATTCATGCATTTTTCCAAGTATATCGATAACAGTTGCCTCAAAAAAAGATTTTGAACTATTGAGGAAATTTAGAGACCCTGCATTTGCAGCTGACTACAGAATGATTCTACTGTTGCCTACATAAAGAAGGACCATGAAGAGAAAATAAGGCTACTATGGAGATAAATCGACAGTCATTTTTCCTTCGCTCCATTTGCGAGTGGAACAGGAAAGGGAATAAGTAGCCATACGGTGACTTGTGGATTATGTATATAGTTGTAGATAGACAAAGGATGTCACAGCGTGGAGGATATCCTAGCCTCAAGGACTGACCATTGGATGACACCACTAGCAATATGGAAACATTACTAAAACAAAAACTGAAAAATAACACGACCTCCATGGAAACAGAGGAATTAAGTGGAACTGTTCGTTCTGCCTTCAAATACATAAAACAAACCTGAAAATACCATGACACAGTGAAAAACAAAGATTTTAAATCAGAGAGATAAATGTAACTATGAAATGCAGCAAAAAAATTTTTCATGGCACATACACTGTCTTCAACAACTTACAGCCAAACTTCCCCTGCCTCTTAGGCCTCAAGCCACACTACAGATCAGTCTGTGACAAAGTACTAGATTTAAAACAATAGCTTGTAGTCATCAGATATTTGGAGGACACCATCTGTGCAACTCTTCAGATGCCATTGGCTCGAACTCTTCACTGAAATAAACCCACCTGCCCAGAAAAAAATCAACAACATGAACTTAATTTCTCAAAATTGGTCCATTAAAGGCCACGGAAGAAATATGTGCTTCAGGAAAAAGCCAAAATGTACAGGAAAAGGCTATAAAACTTTTGGCAAGGCAAAGACGTATTTTTCGATGGCAGTAGATGCAGTAAACACTTAGAAGTGCTTAAGTGGGGCTACTTCTTACTGAGCAATTACAATGAATGGTTTCAAAATTTTGTGAATTACATTCCCAATGATGGGACTATGTGCAGCAGGTTAACACTACATTTTAACATATGCACATAACAAATTTGTACAATAATTGAAATGACACCAAAATGGATTTATATACATATTTTGATGAAGAGTTCAAAACACACTATTTCAGCGGTTAGCAATTATGAAAACAGATGTTATTTTCAAAATACATAGAGTCAAAGACGAGCAAAATTTGCATACGGTAATTTTAGAAGCTAATCATGATTTACTTAGTTTCTGACAGAAAAACATACAATGTTCTCATAGTCACATTTCCAGTTCCTTTTTACTCATTGTCTATAGACCACTTTGTTAAAATACTGGCAACATTTGTCACAACAAAATCCTGTAATCCGTCCAACGAGAAACAGGGCCATGTCCAATGGTTTCTGATCTTCATTTGGTCCTATTTTATTTTTGATCTGACAGATACTTCTGAAAATGAATCCAGCACTTACTGGAAATTACATATGACAGCTGATGAAAGTTCATGCAGGTACCAATTTCATAAAAACTGAAGATGGCCAAACATCTCAACATTTTCGAAAGTTGGTCATTTTAAGTCTTTATACGAAAAACCAACAGGGACAGAGGTTGGGGAGAAAGGGCGTGGGGAACTGAGCGAGCAGCTTCTCTAAAAAGTCGTTTTAATAAAGAATTTCTTACCTGTAAGTCTTTAGTGCGTGTAACCCTCAGGATTTATAGTTTCATTACGCTAAAGTGAAACGTCACATGAATTATTTATTCACATATGAACTTTCCACTGAAAACTTCTCTTGGCGCACATCGAAATTAGTATAATTACTTTATGCTACAAGTTCAGTATTTCGAAACATAAAAATTACATAAGGCTTTCCCTTGCAAGATAAAAAAAACTGCTTCCTTTCTTTGTGCTTCTATGTTCCAAGCCATTTTACGGCACTTATAATTTTCGCCGTTCCTTACTACATAGACCAACTGGTGTGGCGGGATGATACTCCAAAAACAAGTAAGCACTACCAAATTACTTACCCCACTTTTGTCGCACTGGCTTTTCTATGATGCATCGCATCTGCACAAGTCTGACGGCATAAATATGAGCAAACTGCTTCGAGAAGTCTTTCGCCTTATAGGCAAACCTGTCAGATAAATTTTTGTAATCGCATTCCTTCCGAGAATAAACATCTTCAATATGGTCATTACCCTCATGGGGTGCACACAACAGTTTCCCCACATCATCTAAATTCTTTGATGGCTCAATGATCATCCTAACAATTACAATACCCCACTCACAGTAACAACAAATCAACAATCATCTCTCGGCGCCAAACTCAAACTTACGGAGTTTAGACGTATATGAGAAGATATTACACTCTACTGTAAGCAAAGGTCATTCACAACGTCAGTTTACCCACAGTCTAACATAACAGTCGCGACACTTCGCCCCGATTTTGTTGCCAACAGCACCCCAAGCGGCTGGTAGGTTGAACTGTGAGTTCGGCGCGACCGTGAAAGCAAATAGTGATTGTTTATTTTGATTTATACAATGATTTTTACCATCGAGAGCGTTTGTAGCGCAATAAATTGAAGCAACAACAGGAAGAAGACACCACAGCTGTGTCTTTCTAGGTTTCCTAAGGATCCTGAGAAGTATATACCATCATGTTACTAAATTGTATCGTCAGGATTCACTTGCAAACTATATGTGTATAAATGATAAATGTTTCGTTTTAGGAGCAGAAAATGGCTAGTTAATAGCAGACGAGAAGACCTTATGAAGAAAGACCCAGTTTACCTGTATAATAATATTAGGTTTTGTCCGCTACATTTCGAAGAAAACCAGTTCATGAACGCAAACAATAACAAACTCGTGTGGAATGCAGTGCCCACACTGTTTGACATCCCAAATAAGCCACTTCTACTGACGATGAAGAGGAAACTGCCACAAAGATTCGACAGTCAATCTAAAGCTGTAGAACAATCGTATGACACAGAAGCAGCCAGTTCACCTCTCCATGTATCAGTGCAAGATTCGTGCGAATCGTTACCACAGACGTGCTTTGACGATAAAGTTGTTAGATTAAGTGCAGCTGTTCGTGTCTTACAAAAGCGTGTGAAGTGTCAGATTGTGCAGATCGAGCGAAACTATTACGGGACAAGGAAAGTGCCTACAGACACATTGTTTGAAAATTATTCAAATATTTGGTTTTTCGTGAAATGTAATGTAATCAGCTCATTATAATGTTTTCAGCATATTTCTGCCACTATTTGGCAGTTGCTTGACCCACTTAGAATAATATAAAGATTAAGGTCGTACTTGTGGCGACAATGACACACACAGTAGGCCTACAGAACGATAAACGAGCTGTCGATCGCTTTTGCATGTAGAGGTACATGCCTGTGCTTCTTACATGTGAATCTGTGTGTTTATATTCTTTTGACATCAACGTGGTAAGCTGCAATTCTGTCCAATGTCACAAGTGTTTCTTCACGAATGTGTTGTAGCTTGCCACTCTATTTCATGGTTTTTGTCCATACTTGCGCTTATTTTAGAATCATTAATAGAAACATATATGCCTTCTGATGCTAAACAAACTCTTGGAGGCAAGAAAATAACTCGAATAATTCGGAAATTACGTAAGAAATGGATGCAAACAAACATTATGCTTACGACGCGTCTGACTTTCACCTTACCTGCCGCTTGGAGCGCTAGTGTCGCTCCATCTGTCAAACGGCAACAACTTTTACAGCAGTAAGTGTCGCGACTGTTATGTTAGACTGTGGTTTACCAGAGAGCTATGCAGGGTCTTTCACACGCTGTGAAAACTTTCATATCAATACTAGTATTTTCTCAAACCTTGTGCAGTCACCTTGCATTTGGAAACATGTTAGTAGCCCTATGATCTACTGCCTATTACATCAGTCATAAAAGTTAATCCTACGGTCGCTGCAGACGTAGCTATGCGGTGTTGACCTCCGAGTCGTTCTCAGTGACAAAGTTTATTAATGGGCGAATCAAACATTTTAAACGATATTCTTGATCAGATTTCCATGGTAAACCGCTGAGAACTGAAACAATAGGAAAACTGCTGCCCAAACATATCAGAACATCTTCATTTATTTGGTATCGGAAATATATACATACAAACACATCCTACAATATTACATCAGTAATTAATTTTCCAAGGGGGATGGATAATTCTTTTAATTAAGTTTATTGGCTTTGTAAGGGGTGGACAAAGACAGTAGGACCCTAATTGATAGTGACTTCTTTGATGAAAATCAAAGCAAGAAAATAATTGTGTACTCAGCAGCAAACGCAATCTGCTTGTCATACACAGTTAGTTACAGTGTAGATACCCCTTAGAGGAAATCAGTTAGAATAATTAATAACTCCAGGATAAACGTTGTTAAGAATAGCTTAGAACAGATGATCTGGGATGAAATTAATAAGGAACCAAATACAGATGTAAAATTTAGTCAATTGCTTTCTACATAAACCAATAGGAAAGGACATTAAACTACCACGTAAGAATCCAGGATCACTAAAGGGATTGAAGTATCTCGTGAACGCAAAATGCAATTGTATTTCCTGGAGATATCAAGCAAAGAATACGCAGTAGGTGCGCAGCAACTCACATAAAATTCAGTCAGATAGAAATCTCACATACTTCTCCTTAAGTAAAAGAAATTATATACATTCTCAAAAACGGAAGTTCATATGGATTTGATAGTGTTTATAACCGATTGCTGAAGACCTTTTCCCCAGTAATATGCAATGCACCACTAACTCAGATCAGAGAGGTCGAAATATACCATTGTTAAATCCCTTTATGAGAAAGGCAATAAAAGAGATGTCATTAACTACTGATCCTATTTTATAACTGATATCATTTTCCAAAACTTCTGAGAAGGTTATGTCTTCTAGGATAGTATCCTGTGCTCAGTAAATCGCAGTATTTGGTCAACTGAAAATGCATTTTCACAATCACCCACCAAATCTAACAAGTGATGAATAATAAAATAGCATCGGTTCATATTTTCTGTGTCCCATCTAAGACATCTGACATCGTGAATCACAATACTCTTCTGGATAAACTGAGGTTTTATGGAATTAATTATATAGACAACCATACTTAATGTCATATCTAACCAAAAATGCAGGAAAGCGTATTTGATAATTCGGCCAATATAAGCGAGAGAGATTGTTTTCTGATTCATCCTTAGATCTATAATTGTTTCTCCCACAAGAAAACTACCTTCTGTATAATATACAAGCAGAGTCAGCTCTTTTTGCAGATGGAAATGGAAATACTGTGTAGCTAAGGCCCCCTGTCAGGTAGACCGGTCGCCTGGTGCAAGTCTTTCGAGTTGACGCCACTTAGGTGACTTGCGTGTCCATGGGGATGAAATGATGATGATAAGGACAACACAACACCCAGTCATTGAGTGGAGAAAATCTCCAACCCAGCCGTGAATCGAGCCTGGGCGACGTTCTGTCGCAATGACCTCTCAGCTACCAGGTTCAAATAATTCAAATGGCTCTGAGCACTATGGGACTTAACTTCTGAGGTCAACAGTCCCCTAGAACTTAGAACTACTTAAACCTAACTAACCTAAGGACATCACACACACACCCATGCTCAAGGCAGGATTCGAATCTGCGACCTTAGTGTCGCGCAGTTCCAGACTGTAGCGTCTAGAAACACTCAGCCACCCGGGCCAGCCAGCTACCAGGGGCGGACTTTTTTGCAGATGACACTAATATCATAATCAACCAAAACATACATACAGCAACGGAAGAAATGGTAAATAATGTTCTTAAAAATATAATTCAGTGCTTTTCTGTGAATGGTCTTTCTATAAATGGTTCCACTATGAATTTCAAAAGCCATAACATATTCAATTCTGTACATGTAGATGTACTACACCAATGATAAGTGTAACACATGGCAAGAAAATAATAACCTCATGAAGAAAAAAAACATTGTAAAGTGTTAGTATGTAGCAGTATTTACATGAGTGTAAAATGACTTGTTCCACAACATTACCAATACGTTTGCAAAGGATCCATGGAACATGACACTAATTAAGTAAGTAACATCAAACAATTTTTAGAGGTCCATATTGATGAAATTTAAACTGGAAGAAAGCACACTTTGTAACTCATTGCACTACTTAGTTCCTAAACATTGAATACATTGGGGACAGATAAATAAGTAAATGGATATACTTTGCATACTGTCATTCAACAATGTTATATGGAATAACGTCCTGGGGTGACTCATCTCTACACAAAGAAAGTCTTCATATAGTGAAGATCCTGAGTTGCAGATAGGAAAAACAAAAATACAGTCAGAAAATGAGCTTTCAGCCAATCAGCTTGCTACTGAGGCCAGAGACTGCAGTCATGTGTGTATGAGTTGCGTTTGTGTGTTTGTGTGTGTGTGTGTGTGTGTATGTGTGTGTGTGTGCGTGTATGTGTGTGTGTGTGTGTGTGTGTGTGTGTGTGTGTGTGTGTGTGTAAAATCTAAATAGTTGTCTGCTTTCAGATACTTACCTTCCTCTTGTAAGAGTACTCACGAAAGAAATAAACAAGTTGTCACAGAACTTTCCAGTGTGTCTCGAAAGCAGCACAAATTAATATAATAAAGCCTAAGAAACACAAAATCACAAAATCCATTTTCATAAAATGAGTGAACAGATGCAGACAGATTCCTTCTCCAGAAACCTTGATGTTAATGTCCCATCCCATTCTGTTTCGCTTATGGCCACTGCCAATGCCATGATTTGAAATGCAGTCGCCATTTGAAATTTATACACAATTAATATAATATATAAGAAATACACTATATTATTAATGTAATTAGTAACTGATACACAATTCTATCAGCATGTTTGTAGAGTAGCCCAGTCAAGTGGTGGTTATTCCATAGTAAAATTGCGGAAGTTTCTTCTTCAATAGTTTTACAAGTCTTTTGGGTTGCAGAATCTGAATTTCAAGTTTGCTGTCTTTTAGGATGTCAGCTTCACAATGAAAAACGCAAGAAAACCAAAATGTTTGTACTTTTTTCAGCTATATCTCGAAAACTGTTCGTTTTCCGAAGACACTCACTCAATGTAAAATTAGAGCACACAAAATGTCCTGCGAACAGCACTTCTTGGATTTTATTTTCTTACAAGTGGCATCGGCATTAGAGTGTGCTGATAAGCAGCAATTTTTTGGCTCTTTTAGGGAAATGTCAAGAAACCACCTCCTACAACTCAAAAAATACTGGTATGTATGTTACCGACGAGATCCCTACACCAAGTGAGAGCACATTAAATTTACTACAAGAGACATCTGTAACATTCAGCTTCCTCATAAAGGAGGAGGGAGCAAAGCGAAAATCACGAAAAAAGAGTTATCGGCGCTATATTTTGGTTGAATTGCTGTAAAAGATGTTTTTTTGAATTAATTGATGGGAAAATTTATTTGATGAAAACATTAACAAATTGTGTTTACAACATATATACATGATGCTGAACGGAAAGGTGAATATGAACTCTGTATATAGTAATGTACATGTATCATGAAATCAGTGAATTTATAGCCTATGATAGGGCCATCACTTGAAGAAGATTCTCCATCTGGAACAGAAAGGAGTTATTTATTGACAGAATTGAGATATAAAGGATGGAACTATACATTTAACAATAAGTACCTATACTACCGCCATGTACTCACTATTTTTACTCCATTTGGATGTTGGTGGCCCAAACAATTTTTGTCAGACACTAGATAGTCCATATGAGTGGTTTGGGCAATGGATGGTCCAGGCAAATCGTCAGGGGCTGTGGAAGGTTATGGCTTGACAGCCAAACTTTACAATTCTTTTCCCTGAATTTATTAATCTTAATATGTGGCAACAGACACTGTAAAGTTCGTGAACTAAAAGCATAAAACTTTAGGGATATCTGAACCATATCAGGGATACCAGAGATGTAACCATTAATGTAAACTTTAAATGGACAAAGATCATAACATAAGTGATTATATAAACTACTATACAAGGGTCCTCGATCTCACTTTTTGATCTCATTGTCTGCTTCTTTTGCGCATGTGCTTTGTTAGCTCTCTCGATTCTGAATTATGCTACCTTCCATCTGACGTTAATTTAGCTGGCAGTTCAGCACAATTGTTATCTGAAGAATAAATATTTAGTCAGATTCCAGGAATAATTAACTGTATAGGAATCATATCAGAGTATGATGTTCACAGACATCTTTGTTTTCCTGTTATAACTATTAGTTAGTGGCTGTGGTGACCAAATGTAAGTTGTATGTGTCAGTTACTTCGAACATATATTGTTAAATTCACTTTTTTCATTTAGTATAGTACTGATTTCCTAACAATATTAGAAATTGTAGAATAATTAAATATGGGAGGTTTTCTTTTGGTCTGCATAATTTTAAAGCTCTTTTTCATGTACAACCTTTCTCCACTTTACTACCACAGTTTCGTGGAGAACAGTCCTGCTCGTCTATGCTGACAGTGACATTGCCAATCTGTCCTATGTTTGCAAGATACAGCTAAAGTTTTCTGAGCCCAAAAATGTGCAGTACCAATTATTTGTGGTGTGAACTCAAGAATGTTCTGCACGGGTGCAACACTTACTACTGCTTCCCAATGTATTTATTCCTTAATGAAATTTATCGTTAAAAATATATCTTTTTTTTTTTCAAACCAACACCTCAGTTTATGGAATCAATACCAGAAATAAGAATAACTACCAAGAACATTTAAAATCACTTAGTTTGGTTCAGAAATATGACCACTATACAGCAATACACATTGTCAATAACATGATTAATATTAAAATTCAGTTTTATCATGTAATGTGAATATTGCATACATACTTCTGCACAAATTTTGGACAATAATGTGGTCATTGTAAATAAGTGCTGCAAAACGTTTTTTTAGCTTTGACGATTCATGGCTACAATAGTGCACTGAGTATATTGCTCATTTAATATTTGGAGACAAGTTCTGTATCCTTTTAAATGTAAAAATGCCTAAGATTGTTTTTGATCGATTGTGCATCCACAAAGGCAATTTTATTTGTGATCTGTGGAAGGTACATTCAATACCTGCACTTAATATGTAAATATTTATTGCATATTTCTTTCTAATATGTTCCATATCCCAAGAGGATTTGAATCAATTGAACTGAAAAGTATATCTAATCTTAACTAATCTAATATAATCTTACCTGAAGAAGCTTCTCACAAGCTGGGGATTTCAATGTGTGAATAGGAGCGAAGCGATTTTTTGTCAATGTCCACTCTCACTGCTCTGGATCTAAGTTGTTTCTGATCCACTCTTGCACCAGGTGGAAACCTCTGAAGGGGCATTGTTGAGCTGCATATTCAGTAGGAGTTACGGAAGCACTGTCTGCTGGTGCCTTGTAGGCTGACGTAAAGTACTACTTGTATCTCAGCTTGATGAGTAACGTGGTTAGGTTTTTACCTCCATAAAGGTCAATCAGTATTTTTCACCAGCAGCTGTTATTTCCTTTACATTGGCTAAAGGATCAGTAAGTTCACTAATGTCTGTTTTGAACTACCGATTTTGGGAGAGAGTGTTGAGAAATTTAACATTGCCTTGATTGAATAATGTGGATGTAGAGTCACAACCATTCACTGTGTGGAGGAAGAGCATGTGGTTGGCAACAGTCTTCTCCACTGCACTTCCCAGATGGTAGAGGAGCTGAGTACCGTTCCCTGGCTTAAGGAAATGTACATTGAGGGAAGTATCGAGACCCATCACTATTACCGGTAGGTAAACATCTTCCCCCACAGTTGCAGCACAACTGTGAGCCAAAGCTAGAGATTCTGCCATTTGCGCTAACAGTTTGTCTGCATCATCAGATGTCTGCTTGGAGGCGATTCCATATTTGTTGCGTTTTGTTACTCCTTCGTTCCACATTTACGACGAAATTTAATTGTGAAATTGGTGGTCTCTTGGTGCTGTTAAATTGTATCTCCATGGACTGTTTTCTGGTCGACATCCTCAACTGCTCCATGGACTTGATAGTTCCGTCTGTCCATCTGCACATCAAACGTAATTGTTGGATTTAGATAATACTTGCTTCATAAGTAATGGGTTTTTGAGTTGCAAATTTGATCAAAGATATGCCCAGTCGACCTAATGAATCACCATAGCAAAAACCCCTCATCAGTCACATGTACTGTACTGCTTAGATCTTGAGCAGAAGGGTGGAAGTTAAAAAACAAAGGGTTGGCTCTCAGTACCATAATACCACAATAAAAACCCGTTTCAGGGAGGCTTCTTCAGTTCGTATCGTGCAAATATAAGACAGGTCGCCAATGTTGGAATGGATGCAGGTGAGCAGAATTGCACAGAATTGTAGGAGCAGTGTGAGGGGTCGAGCTTCAATATCGATGACAGGTGTAATATATAAGACGAAACCAAGACGGAAGAGTCTGTTGCACTACCATTTTTCTGGCAGCTAAAGCGACAGAAGATATTCCTGATGTAATATTCCTACTAATCAATTTTTCTCCATCAAATTGTTGTTGTGGCCTTCAGTCCAAAGACCAGTTTGATGCAGTCTCCATGCTACCCCATCCTGTGCAAGCCTCTTCATCTCTGAGTAACTGCTGCAACCTACATCCTTCTGAATCTGCTTACCGTATTCATCTCTTGGTCTGCCTCTACGATTTTTACCCCCCACACTTCCCCCTCCCTCCCCCCAGTACTAAATTGGTGGTCCCTTTATACCTCAGAATGTGTCCTACCAACCGATCCCTTCTTTTAGTCAGGTTATACCACAAATTTCTCTTCTCCCCAGTTCTGCTCAGTACCTCCTCATTAGTTATATGATCTACCCATCTAATCTTTAGCATTCTTTTGTAGCACCACATCTCAAAAGCTTCTATTCTCTTTTTGTCTGAAGTGTTTATCATCCATGTTTCACATCCATACATGGCTACACTCCATAAAAATTCTCTTAGAAACGACTTCCTGACACTTAAATCTGTACTCGATGTTTCTCTTCTTCAGAAACGCTTTCCTTGCCATTGCCAGTCTACATTTTATATCCTCTCTTCTTCGATCATCATCAGTTATTTTAAAAAATCAGTTATTTTGCTTCCCAAACAACAAAACTCATCTAGTATATAATTGTCTCATTTCCTAATCTAATCCCTCAGCATCACCGGATTTAATTCGGCTACTTTCCATTATCCTCGTTTTGCTTTTGTTGATATTCTTTCAAGACAAGACAAGATATCCTTTCAAGACACTGTCCATTCCGTTCAATTGCTCTTCCAAGTCCTTTGCCGTCTTTGATAGAATTACAATATCATCGGGAAACCTCAAAGTTTTTATTTCTTCTCGCTGGACTTTAATTCCTACTCCAAATTTTTCTTTCGTTTCCTTTACTGCTTGCTCAATACAAAGATTGTATAACATCGGGGATAGGCTGCAAACCTGTATCACTCCCTTCTCGACCATGCTTCATTTTCATGTGCCTGTCAACTCTTATAACTAACATCGGGTTCCTGTGCAAATTGTAAATAGCCTTTCGTTCCCTGTATTTGTCACCTGTCACCTTCTTATTTGAGGGAGAGTATTCCAGTCAACATTGTCAAAAGCTTTCTCTAAATCTACAAATGCCATAAACATAGGTTTATCTTTCCTTAACCTATCTTCTGTGAGAAGCTGTAGGGTCAGTATTGCCTCGCGTGTTCCAACATTTCTCCGGAATCCAAAATGATCTTCTGTGAGGTTGGCTTCTGCCATCTTTTCCATTCTTCTGTAAAGAATTTGTGTTAGTATTTTGCATCCATGACTTATTAAACTGATAGTTCGGTAATTTTCACAACCGTCAGCACTTCGTTTCTTTGGAATTGGAATTACTATGTTCTTCTTGAAGTCTGTAACATTTCACCTGTCTCATATATCTTTCTCGCCAGATGGAAGTGTTCTGTCATGCCTGGCTCTCCCTAGGCTATCAGTAGCTCTAACGGAATGTTGTCTACTTCTGGGGCCTTGTTTCGACTTAAGTCTTTTAGTGATTTGTGAAATTCTTCACACAGTATCATATCTCCCTTCTCATCTTCATCTGTGTCCTCTTCCGTTTCCATAATGTTGTCCTGAAGTACATCGCCCTAGGATAGACTCTCTACGTACTCCTTCCACCTTTCTGCTTTCCCTTTTTTGCTCAGAACTGTTTATCCATCTGAGCTCTTGATATTCATACAAGTGGTTCTCTTGGTTCTCTCTGAAGTACATCGCCCTTGTATAGACGCTCTATGTACTCCTTCCACCTTTCTGCTTTCCCTTCTTTGCTCAGAACTGGTTTTCCATCTGAGCTCTTGCTATTAATAGAGGTGGTTCTCTTTACTCCAAAGACATCTTTAATGTATGCAACATCTATCTTACCTCTAGTGATAAATGTTTCTACATCCTTGATTTGTCCTCTAGCCATTCGTGCTTGGCCATTTTGCACTTCCTGTCCATCTCATTTTTTAGACTTTTGCATTCCCTTTCACCTACCTCACTTATTGCATTTTTATATTTTCTCCTTTCATCTATCAAATTCAATATCTCTTGTGTCACCCAAGGATTTTTACTAGCCCTCGTCTTTTTACCTACTTGGTCCTCGGCTGCCTTCCTATTTCATCTCTCAAAGCTAACCATTTTTCTTCTAATGTGTTCCTTTCCCCTGTTCTTGTCAGTTTTCCCTAATGCTCCCTCTGAAACTCACTATAGCCTCCTGTTGTTTCAGTTTCTCCAGGTCCCATCTCCTTAAATACCTACCTTTTTACAGTTTCTTCAGTCCTAATCTGCAGTTCAGAACCAAAAAATTGTGGTCAGAGTCCACATCTGCCCCTGGACACGTCTTACAATTTAAAACCTGGTTTCAAAATCTCTGTCTTGCCATTATATAACGTTCTGGTATGTTTAGTGTATAGTAATTATGTATAATAGTTGTTTGTTATTTATGGTTGTGTATAATCATTGTTCAAAGAAGAGATCTGGCAGAAAAATACATAAGGATTTGTTATAGGTTAAGTGAACATTTTAGAAACTTTGACACATTAGCCACAATATGCTGAATCGTCAGCAGTCGAACAAGGAAAGCCAGCACGTGTGTCGACATTGGTCATGTTTCTGCTCAATGTGAGAAGGCTGATGACGAGCAGAGTTGGCGCAGCAGCAGTCAGCACTTTGATAGATTAACAACCCAACAGATGGGCAATGCATCCAAGGAGAACAATGGCCAGCTCCATTTGTACACCAGAAGTCAATGCTCCAGGAAATGTTGCCAAACTAAACTCGTGTGCATGACGTATCTGGTGATGTGGAGGGGGACGACAGGGCAATGCCCGACCACGCCAGCATAGAGGTAAAACAATGGAGAGCTGGCACGTGTGTCGACTTTTCTGCCCAACGTGAGAAGAATAGATCAACGACTGAGTAGTCAGTCGTCGACCTAGAAACTTCGCAACAAACAGGCATGAGGGCATCCTTTGAGGGGAGAAAGAAGTCACAAAGAAACCAATGGTTAGTTAGGGGATGGCACACTTCGTACAACGACTTTGCCGCTACCCTGCTCGACAGAAGATGTCGGTATCGCTCCAATAGGTCAATGCAGAAGATGCCATCCCAGATGTTTCCAGAAAGATGTTTGTGTGGTACTTATACAGGTAGCTGGTGAGGATGAAGGGACTACGGCCTCACCAGTTGGGTCACCTGTGAGGTGGATGAACTCCGCCAGAAGATGCCGAATAGAAGGGTCACTGGGTCGATTCGGGGACAGAGCTCTCTGCGCCACACTATAGCCACTTCTTAATAATGCAACAAGCGAATTCACAAGGAGAAGACCGTGCTACCATCGTACTGGGTCATGGATATAGTACTGAATTACGCCGCTGGAACAGTAGCCATCGCGCCGTGAGGGATTGAGCGAGTTAACACAAGAAGGTCTGGGGATTTCGATCTACCTAGATGGACCAACCCGTCATTTTGATGGGTGCAGTTTCGTTTTAAAAAAAGTAAACACATTTTAAAGTACATCAGTTTATTTCAGACAAGTTACAGTTTACCAGGATACAGTTTTACTTTTTTCTGTAGAATTACATGGTACAATGAACATTTTACGCCTATAAATTAATCAAAAGGTTATGTAACAAAATGTGAAATGAATAGCTTTCTGTAGAAAGGAAAACCGTGTTTTAACACAAGTATCTGAAAAGCACAATATATTCTAGAGAAAACATTTAAAACCCT
The DNA here is from genome assembly GCF_023864345.2 of Schistocerca serialis cubense. NCBI lineage: Eukaryota > Metazoa > Arthropoda > Insecta > Orthoptera > Acrididae > Schistocerca > Schistocerca serialis. Next base: position 658,978,518 of record NC_064641.1, on the reverse strand, counting down.
GCTTTTAATCATTCAAAACCACCTGCTACGTTGTGACACCTCACACAGGTGTATTCAGCATTGCTTAAAAATGGTCCGCAAACATACTTGCCAAACTTTATACATAAATGTTTGTTTCTATTCTTGCCTCTACACCCTTCAACTTGACATGTCTTCCGAATGTTGCAATGTTGTGATACTATATGAGGAAGAGTATTTAGTAGCCTTGTGGCTTTAGCTGAAGTCAACTCTTCTGCTGGTTGTATTTAAACTGAAGTCTGCTTAATTTTCCTCCTGTTACTGCCTTATAGAGTACCCAAGCATTTATAGATGCTAAGTCCAAGACATTGAAAAAACGTGCATGGGCCATCTGCGGCATTCATACTTCACAGTGTAAATCCGAGCCATTTGATCGATTACGTCAACGCCATACTTGGTGTTGTTGTAGTAGGCCATTGACTCTGGTAGCTTTTTAGAATTTCATTCATCGATAGTTACTGTGTCATGCATTGAACTCAAAATAAGCACATTTTGGTTCTTTTTCCCCTGATAGCATGTTAGAGTCATGTCACCTGACTTATAAAGAACAGTTGTGTGCGAAGGTACTACAGCAGATTTTGCTGATCGAGGTATTTCCCTTCTAGGTTTCTTCACTGAGCCTACAATGCTTGTACTCTTACGTTTCAAATTTTTTGCGTTTAATTGTTAGAAAACTGTCAGAGATTATGTTTCTTCCTGCAGAAACAAAGGGCTGCATAAGACACGTTACAACATGCTCTGCAAGAGAACACCTGTGGGACGCTGCTCATCTTTGCTAGGTAAGGAAACCCATTCCCCAGATACTCAGAATTCGTATCAACTGCAAACCAAAGCTTTATTCCAAACTTGTCTGGTTTATTGTCACGTATCGAATGAAAGAGCAGCTAGCCTTGCATTGAAACAGTTGCTCATTCACAATTATATTTTCACCTGGAATGTAACACAGTAAGGAGTCGGCAATGAAAGGATTCCACACAGGGGTAGCCAGTTGCCAAACGATCTGTCTTTAGTCTATGTGAAGCTGTCAAATCGCATAAACTGCAGAATTTTGGTGAACTTATTTCTGCTCATTGTGTTCCGAAAAAATGCTGGTCCCCATGTATTCGACCACAACAGCTTCAAAAGAAAGGTTTTTGCTCCATACATGCCTCGTAAATTTATAGGTGATATTTCGGCTTCTATTGCATCAATGCTAATGGTCCAATCATCATCATGTAGCTGTTGTCATGCTCTCCTTTCTGTACACTTATTTATATCTTGAAGCATGCTGCCATCGATTAGCAACCTCCATGCACTAGAATATATACCTCTCCTGACAAACTTCTTCACGCGGTCTATAGGTCCCGGTGCTTTCTTCAAGATGCTCTGTTGTGGACTTGTTTCAGGAACAGCTTTCGTAGTTGTAACAGTCCATGTTTTTCCATCATTAGCTGTCTGACTACTCCCAATGGAAGGATTCCCTTCCATCTGCGTTTTTCCTTTCACTCTGTTACGGACGCCACTAATGCTATTAGCTGGAGGTAAGCGCACACTGTTGTTTGGCGTACCTGAATATACAGTATATAATAGAATAATTCAGTTACAACAAAAACAACGAATTTCAAATTTTAATACAGCAAAACAGAAAAAAACATTTATAAGTTTGCTGAAATATCAGTTACGATAAAATATAAAATAATAATACAATGGCTATACAAACATACCTGCTATAGGTAAAGTAACACTGGTTTGCAACTTCTCGGCTTGCTCTTGTCCAGTAGTTACAACATTGCTGTCTGATTTCATTGATGGGAGGGATATACTCCTCATCGTCAATAGAGCTTGCAGCATCATCTTCTCGTAATTCATCAGCTCCACAAGCATCACGAGAATCTTCTCCTTCGGATTCACCATCTGACACTGACATTAAATATTTTAAAATTTCTTCGTCAGACAAACCGCGTCTTTGAATCGCCATTACGAAACAACTGAAATATGGACAACACAAACTGCGCCACTTTAGCAACAAAGCATCGTTGCTCATCGACAATGGGCCTGCAGAAGACAATAATCAAATCAGGGTGGTAAACAACATTTGCTTTAGACATGTACGAAAGCTATTGTTCACATTTCGATACCTGTCGAAATGACGGATTTCAGTCCTTGTAGTAGCAGTTGTTTGCGACGCTTTTCAGAATGGTCCTACTGGGTAAATTCTTTGCAGACGTCTACCTAACAAATACTTATGAAAAGTCATGGAAAACGGGACATGTAGAAGAATTCATTTAAGACGAATAAATCTACAGAAGTACAATACCCGTCAAAATGACGGGTGCAGTCTTTCTGGTGTTAAAAGACGTTATATTACTCTGTTTGCTTAACGGGTCTTACATCTAAATAAATGTTTCTCTCACACTGCACCCACCGAGCCAAGGAAAGAACCCATTCCACTGGCCACAAAGTGTCGCTTACCCTTCTGCCATCCCTGACAAAATAGTGACCTATGCTCCCGTCTGTCACTGATTATGTAGTGCCACTAAAGCCCACCCCAGTACATTGGTGTCAGATGACCTTGGCTCTATTTTGAGGTGTACATAGTAGTGAATTTGTGGTACGAGGAGTTCATGACGCCATCGCCAGTGAGGGGCCGCGAACAACCCAGAGAGCAGATGACAACTTGCAGCCAACAGAAAGTATTTCAATACATTGGTGAGTGCAAATTGGTCGCAGATATTTTTCCTTTTCAACTAACGCTTTCGCGTTGTAAAAAACAAGCGATGTAAAGCACTTATTCTTTCAAAGAAATTTGACGCCAGAGAATTTCTTCTCGGATGGCGTTAGATGTCCTGTTGTTCAGATCAGAATTGTAATCACGTTTCTAATGTTACTTGTTATATAGCTGAGTCTATGTTCTTGTGGTCATAGGAAGTATACTTATGGGAATAACTGTTTGTTGAACAGGAAAAAATTTCAATGACAGACAGTAAGAAATAAGGAGTTTCCACCCAAGACGCTATTCAGAGCCTACTTAATCAGGTAGCCCAATTTAGGTCTGACAATAATGAATTGCTGAAACGATTAACCGAGTGCAACCCCTTCCGTACTAGATTCATCAGCAGCCACCCTTGTGACTCCCTTCTTTGGCAAGCCAAGCGAGGATATAGAAGCATTTTTTGCTGATTTGTTAGCAGCCACTAAACTTGGTTCCTGATCAGATGAAAAGATGTTACAAATGGCATGGTTATGTTAAATCAGGGCAGCTAAGGCGCGCATACTATATCACGAGGAGTTAGGAAATGCATAACTTTTGAAGAACTGAAACAAGGTTTGATCAAAAGGTTTAAAAAGCAGAACAGTTGCCATTTTTATAGGGAGAAGTTGAACACCATGTATGTCTCAAAGAAACAATAGAAATCTTTGTGGATAGAATACAAAAAGTTGATAGTAGCACTTAACAATTGTCAGCCAGTGATGAAGCCAATAAGTATATTCTAGACGAAATGGAGAACAGGGCCTTAGATACCTTTTTGCGAGGATTATCACCCGAAACATCGCGCTGTGTTAGGACACAATTTCCGACGAATTTAACTGATCCAGTCAACATTGCTACAGCGTTAGAGGAAGTAGACGCCACGACGGGGTACAAGGGAAAAAAATGTATTTTCCACAGGGGTTCGTTGGTTCAGATGCGATCGGAAGGGACACACAGCGAAAAACTGTCGGCAACCACAGTGCACAATTTGTCAAAGGGTTGGCCATACGTATCGTGAGTGTAGCAGACCGGGGAAATTTGTAAACAGGGTCCGTTGAACAAGAACGGGAACCCAAGAATCGTCGCCAGACGTTCCCATTAAAATTCTATGCTATTGGAGCGCATGCAAAGGCGGAGTGCTGGTTACCAGACACCATTAATGGTAAAACACGTAGAATAATAGTCGATACTGGGACTCACCTGTCAGTTAAAGTTAGCAGTGCACTGAGGTCAGAAGATATGACCCTACAACACGTAAGTTAAGTAGGCTGTACGTCACTAACCTTTCACATTGAGGATGTAAGATTCCAGGACGTTGTGGAAGTCGTATCGGAGGTAACCGACGAATATGATATTATCCTAGCGTTAGATTTGCTGAATAAACATCACGCCATAATCAAACTCGGGCAGCAAATCTGGGAGTTTAGCGAAGTCATTGTTTCGATTAGATGACACAGCTGCCGAGGACGCTCTGCCGCAAGAGCCCTCCCCCAGAAAGAGGAATCAACTAAACTGCGAGCAATGTCTTTGAAAGTAGGAGGACATTAATGCTGCTTTACCCACAAATACATTGCGCATAGTGACAAAATTAGAGGAAATTGATGAACTAGACACAGCATATCATTTTGTGCGCAGGAGTGAAACGAAATGAAATGTCGTGTGGCTAAGGCCCGCCGTCGGGTAGACCGTTCCCCTGGTGCAGGTCTTTCGATTTGACGCCACTTCGGCGACCTGCGCGTCGATGGGGATGAAATGATGATGATTAGGACAACACAACACCCAGTCCCTGAGCGGAGAAAATCTCCGACCCAGCCGGGAATCGAACCCGGGACATTTGGCTTGACATTCCGTCACGCTGACCACTCAGCTACCGGGGCCGGACTGTGCGCAGGAGTATAGCTAGTGCCGCAACAATTGATGGAGTACAGATGATACCAGTGCATATAGATAATTTTAGGACAGAAGAGTTACGAAAGGGCATGTTAATAGCTAACATATGTGCCTTAGAGGAAAATGATTTTGATTGGTCAGACGTAGACAATAGCGACAAACCAGGCGCCTACAAAACTGCATTGCGCCAGAAGACATCACAGGAAACGAATGGGATATGATAGAAGAAGTGTTGGACGAGTTTCAGGATCTGTTTAGTTTACAGGGGCCGCTACCAGCAACGAACATCACGCAACACAAGATTCCAACAAGAGAAAACACCCCAATTTATAAGAGACCATACAGAGTTTCTCACCAATTACAGTCACTACTTGATGAATTCATAGATGAGCAATTAAAGGATGGAATAACGAGAGCTTTCGGATTCGCTGTGTAGCGCAAATGACGTAATTGTGCCATTGAAATCTGATGACGGTGCAACAAGTTATAGATTATGCTGTGATTACAGGTATTTAAATAGTAAACCAGTTTCGGACGTGTATCCATTACCGAATATTGCAGAGACCATTGACGATCTGGGCAACAGTAAATATTAGTCCACAATTTATTTAAGCAGTAGGTACTATCAAATAGAGGTTGTACCGGAGGGCAGACATAAAACTGCTTTCTCCACCGCTTCAGGTCCCTGGCAATTCTTAAGAATGCTTTTCACATTAAATAATTCCCCTTGCAATATTCCAAAGACTGCTAGATGGTTGGATTAAAACCTCAGCTATGCATGATATACCTCGATGACGTAATCGTATTTTCGAAAAGATATCAAGGAGCATACGATTCACTTATCATAAGTTTTCCAAAGTCTTAGGGACACTAAATTAACATTAAATTTGGAAAAAATGTCACTTCGCATTAAATTAAGTAACATATATAGGCCAAGTTATGAGCAAACACGGGATAAAAACAGATGCACAGCTAATAACCGCCGTTAAAGATTTTCCAACAGCGCAATCTATCAAGGCAATACAGCAATTTCTATATCTCTCAAACTATTTTCGAAAATTTGTAAAAGACTGTGCAGAAAGAGCACAACCTCTCATGCATGGATAGTTCTGCCTTTTGTAACCACGTTCTATCGCTAAATACCTACCTTCTTTCTGTTCCAGATGGGGAATCTAACGTTCACGTGGTTTAGGGGTCATGTTATACCATGTATATTTTTAAGTTGTAGGGTGTGGGAGTGGACATTTTTGATGCTTTTGCAGGCCGACCAAAAAATCGCTGCTTCTCAGCATGCTCTAGCCTCAGAATATAAAACTTGAGTTGTGCTTTTTGTAGTAAAATTTTGTATAGAGTATTCAACGTCTGAAAATGCATATGCTTCGAAAGATAAGGGAAAATCTGAAAAAAGTACAAAAATATTCAGGTTTTTTGCTGTTTTCGTTGGGAAGCTGGCACCCTACAAGGTGGCAAACTTGAAATTCGGATTCAGCATCCCAAAAAACATATATAACCATTGAGAAAAAATTTCCGCTATTTTGATACGAAAATGGCTGTTTTGTACACCAACTGACTGAACTACAAGCTGTATCTCACACATAACATGTTATGTGTATAATTCTGAGGGGCGTGGGTTGAAGGACAAGGTGTATTATAATATCAGCGATATCGTTCTATTCAGTGTAGCAGTTACTGATATGTAGTAATAGCCAGTTCATCATGAAAAGGAATTGTTAAGATCAGTCTCTAATTTTTTTCGCTACCAGTTAGTTTAGTTGTAATATTCCAGGGTCAATATATTGTGTGGGTATAGAAATTTCAGTATTTTGCTTTGGGAAAATTCCAATGCAAACCGTGTTTGATTTAGAATTTAAGTATTGTTGGCATTAAACACGAATGAGTAAACGTTCTATATCGAAACTCTAAAGTAGTAAGAATTACTATTAAGTAAAGTTTTGATTTAGTTAATCAATAATTTATGAAACATGTACTAGAGTAATTTTCTGTTTGTATTTCGTAATTTCTGTTTCAGATATTCATTGGGCTATGTGTAGTGTTGTGAATCCAGTGATAAATAATCTGACATCAGCACATGTGTAGCAGAAAGACCGTAATGGCCTAGGCTGTTCAACAGAATACTTCAAGCAGAGGCCTTCCTTGAAGTAATGTGAAACTGCTTTGCTAAGTGACCGATGATTGTGCTGGTGTGCATACACAAACTCTGAGTCTTAGATATTATTATCCCGAGGAGTAGAAAGCAAACAGTTGTTGAGAGGAGTCGGAAGTGGTCGGACACAGCCTGCGGTGAGAGAAGTCATGTGACAGCATAGGTCACAGCCTGCCATGATCATGCTAGTAGCACTGTAGGAGACTTTGGTGTTAAGGATTGTTTGGTAATTTCCCTTTTTGTTGCACGTGGTTGTTGCTTGTTTGGACACTCCAGGGATTTTTTCAGATTTGTATATGCATAGAGTGAGAGTAATATTCGTATATTTGCTGTGGCCAGAGACATGTTTCATGAGTATAGACATTGTGGAATAATTTGGCCTGTGTAAAGTCTATCAGTGTTTAAATAATCTATTTTATGAATATATTAGTAATTTGAAGTGCTTTTAGCACGTTGCTGATCACACAGTAGCAGCAGCAAAATGAGGTAAGTTGTCCATTGTGTACAGGAGCATTGCAGAACAGTTGTTAGGAGTTGTTACAGAAGATTTTTAAACTCACAGGCAAATACTTGTGAATTGACTTCTTTATGATTTCTAGGAAGGGTAATAATTTTTTTTCTCTTTGTTCTCAATCACAATTCTATAATTGTCAGAGATGCCACGTCGCATATATCCATACATCTTTCAGCAGAACGAACAATAACTTCAAATATACATGAGTTTAAATAAAAAAATAATTACCAATAAGTTTCACCTGTCGATTTGTCTGCCAGGATTTCGTTCTGTCGGGAGATTTTGCAATTAGAGACGCTTTGACTTACTACTGCATTTGAAAAAATTTATGCAAATCTTTAACATAATGCAGCACTTCAGCAACCATGAATTGTTCAGGCAATAGGAAATTCAGCTCTCTGTTTCAAGGTAAAATACGAGGGCTATCCACAAAGTACATTACGTTTTCGTTTGTGTCCGTTAGGGGCGGGGCTAGCGTGGCCATCTTGGTGTCATGGCATTCCGCCGCTCAGTCGGCATCCTGCCGTGCTAGTGACAGGTTCGTGCTGTACTCCGTTGAGTTACTGTGACAGTTTGAAATGTCAGCGTTAATTGAAAATGCCGCGAAGTGTGAAGTGCGTGCTGTAATAAGGTTTCTGACTGAAAAAAACTGTACACCGATAGAAATCTATCGGCAGCTTTGTGAAGTGTATGGGGACAACATAATCACTGAAGGTGGAGTGCGTCAATGGGTCATAAAATTTAAAAATGGCCGAACTAACGTTCATGACGAAGAGCGAAGTGGCAGACCCAGCATAGTGACTGCCGAACTTGTCGATAAAGTCGATGCTGCGGTCCGTGAAAACCGTAATTTCACAATAACGGAACTCTCTATGAGTTTTACACAAATTTCACAAAGTTTGTTGCACGAAATCATTACCGAAAAGCATGGTTACCACAAGTTTTGTGCAAGGTGGATACAAAAAATCTTGACAGAGATTCACAAAAATCAGCGAATGGCTGCAGCGTAAACGTTTTTGGACGCTTACGAGAAAGATGGCGACACATTACTCGATCGCATCGTTACTGGTGACGAAACATGGGTTAAGCATGTGAACTGCGAGACAAAATTGCAGTCAATCCAGTGGGGGCACACAAATTCCCCCCAAAAACCCAAGAAATGCATGCAGACAATGTCGGCAAGGAAGGTGATGGCGACTGTCTTTTGGGACAGAAAAGATGTGATTTTGTGGATTTCCTGGAAAGAGGCACTACAATAAACTCTCAAAGGTATTGCCAAACTCTGCACAACCTCAGAAGAGCAATACAAAACAAGCGCAGGGGAAAGTTGGGCTCAAAGATCTTGCTGATTCACGACAACTCCCGGGCCCACACGGAAAATGCCACGCGTTAAGTTCTCGAATCTTTTAAGTGGGAGTTGTTTCCTCATCCGCCGTACAGTCCCGACCTGGCACCTAGCGACTTCCACTTATTCCCAGCAATGAAGAAGTGTTTGGCTATGCAGCATTTTGATGATGACGCACAGCTTCAAGAAGAGGTAACCACGTGGTTGAAGGCGCAGGCCGCCGAATTTTACGACGAAGGAATTTCCAAGCTCGTCCATCGCTATGATAAGTGCCTTAATTTAAATGGCAACAATGTAGAAAAGTTGTATTTAAGTGTGGCTTTCATCTGTATGTAATAAAAAAAACTTCCAGTACTTCATTTAGTTTTAATTCCAAAACGTAATGTACTTTGTGGATAGCCCTCGTATTCTTTTTGTTTACCTAGGTTTCAATGCCAATAATGGTATCTTCTTCAGAACCTATAAATTAACCCATACAGACATATATTAAATATTGAAATACATCATCAATCTAATGACTTCATAATAAAGAAAATCGTGATACTTACAAAAATTAAATTATTTTGAGGGCCAAACGTTGGCCATGTCACAGAATAAAACTAATACAGAATAAAGACCCATAATCATAAGACTATGTTTGTTAAGACAGAAAACAATAAGAAAAATGTAGGTGGAGCTACACCGGGCCAGGAATAAGTGTCACACGGAAGCAACAAGGAAACTAGGCGTCGCCAGCAGTTCTGCGGCCAGACAGGAAGGGAACTGTCTGTTAGGATTAAAGAGCATCTGAAGACTAAAAGAGGTGATGGAACGCAAGGATCTACATTTGTTGAACATCTTGTTCAAATGGCTCATGGTCCCAAACCCTTAAAAGATGCAGAACTTTTGCATAATGAAGTCAAAGGATGGAAGTTAGACACCCTTGAAGAATCGGAAAATTTTTAAACATCTGATTATTGATAGAGAAAATTTACTTAATGTTCAGCTGCAACTAAAAAATAGAAATTATTTCGAAGGATTTCAATCTTTACTCCAGTGGAGTTGACCCACGGTCCACTTCAAATGACCAATGCTCTTTCCTATCTGCTTTGCCCCTTTATTATAGTGCATATGCACATTGTGTCTCCATATATTTTGTATTATACTGGTAATGATGCCAGTTGCAAAAGTGTTTCTTAATTTGCCTGTTTTGTGTTCAAGATCTTTCATGCTTCGCATGGCTGTGTCTCCCATACTAATTTATTAGTTACTGTAGTGGAGTTTTGCCGTCTTATTATAATATTTGAATGTAAAATTTCTTGCTCTGACTTAGTAATGAGTTCTTAGGAAAATTGTTTAATGTACTGTACCATGGGTAGGCATTTGTCCATTTGAAGGACTGTTTCCTGTCACATTTTTTACATTTTACATTGCGCTAAGTAATTTTGAGACAGCTTGTCTCTAGCGCTTGTGCATGTACTCGTGCATGCAGCCTCACTGCGGAACTGCTTGTGATGGCTAGTTTCCTTGTTGCTTATGTGTGACCCTTTTTCCTGGTCTGGGGTAGCTCCATCTACGTTTTTCTTCTTGTTTTTAGTATTGACAGACATAATCTTATGATTATGGGTCTTTATTCTGTATTAGTTTTATTCTGTGACATGGCCAACGTTTGACCCTCAAAATAATTTAATTTTTGTAAGTATCATGATTTTCCTTATTATGAAATCGATAGATTGATGATATATTTCAATGTTTAATATATGTATGTATGGGTTAATTTATAGGTTCTGAAGAAGATACCATTATTGGCATTGAAATCTAGGTAAAGTAAAAAAAAAATACCTTGCAACTGAAGGCTGAATTTCTTATTGTCTGAAAATTTTATGAAATAGTATTTCGTCAGTACTTGCATAGCATTTTTGTTGCTTGCCTTCTTGTTCACATTAATTCAAAACTTTTTATTTCACCCATTTTCTATTTCAGAATTTATTTTGCAACAGTGAAATTAACAGTTTTGTGTAAGATAGCTGTATTTAGTGTTATTTTGTGTATTGCTACAACAACTATGAAATCTAGAGAACAGGTAGGAATGGAAAAGACTATAGGGGTAGCTTCAAATGAAGTCTCGAAAAATTTGAGCCATAGTATAGAAAATAACCAGAGTGTAGGCTATTATTTGCCAGTCATATGCGATGACCTCTATCATAAATACTAGGTCAACTTGATGAGAAGAAAAGATCCAATAATGAATAGTTTAGAAAATCCAATAATGAAATTAGAGAATTTAATAATGAGATTATAAAATTTAATGACAAACTTGTAGCGATAACAAAAAATCTAGTAGCAAACAGGAACAAAATTTCAAGCTACAGGAAGAGAACTTCAGATTGTTTCATGACAAGATAAATGACAAGATGACAGAATCTAGTAGCAAACAGGACGACAACTTCAAAATGTTTCGTGATGAAATTAATGATAATTTAAATTGTAAATTCGAGGAAATCTCAGAATGGCTGAAAATGCAGATACATGTGGAACTCATGTCTGTTATTAATAATCTTGAGTCCACAGTTGATCATGTACAATCTGTTGATACTGTTGAGCTCAGCGAACAGACATCACAACAAGAATTACAAATAGAGGAATTAGCACAAAAGTTCGAGTCATTACAGTTACAGACTAACACTGAAGCTTGAAAAACGCAAAATCAGTTGATGACTGTTGCTAAATGTGTCGACAAATTATGCAAGAGAGTGACACAAACGAACAATGATTCAGAGAAAAGGTCAGCTGATACTCAGTCATCTCCATCTCCTGATACTGAAGAATTATAGACTCTGCAACGTTTTATAGAAGGGCAGATGACGATTAATCAGCAAAGTAAATGTGATGTAAAAAAGATAACAGTAACAGCTTGCCAATATCGAAAAAAAAGATTGGTCATGATAATAGAACCAGTAGGTTCAATAATTATCACATTGGAAATCACAATAAAAGAACTAATTTTGGAATAGCTAATCATGAATCCGTGAACATGATATGTTTGCAAGACACAATGACTGGAATGCAAGTTATGATATGAGAGATAATTTTAGTTTGTTATATTTGCAAAAAGCAGCCTTTGAAAACTTTATTTCATCTTCGTTATGTGATACAGCTCATGTGCAGGAGAGGGATCGATTCTGGAAATACTTGAAGGAGAAATGGCAAAACAAATGAAATACTGCGATAAGACAGTTCTACCTTGTATGCACCAATATTTTATTCAGATGTAGATGTCCTGTCAGTCCTCTTTGGGTATTGTGCATCCCAGATGAACTCGTCAGCAAACTCATTTGGTACATACATCTCAGTTATACACACTTTGGTGCTAAGAAATATTTTCAGAAATTATGGGATACATGTCACTTCAACAATATGGAAAAGCGAATTCGTGTTGTCTTGTCAAAATGCAAACTGTGCCAAGAGGCAAAACCACCTACCATTATGCAAAGAACACCACCATATCCGATCATTCTTGTGAAACTAAGAGAATTAGCTCCAGTTGACGTTTTCGGTCTTGTTACGACATCTAAACATAGTTACTCATTTGTGTTTGTATCTGTTGAGCTCATCTCTAAATCTGTGTCATTCACATCTTTATGGAAGGCTACTGCAAAATCTGTTTCTGTAGGATTCGTACAGAATTTTCTGAAATAAATAGGGCATGTTGACAAAGTAATTTCTGATAATGGCCACAATTTCGTTCTAATACATGACTAAAAACTTTGAGATGTAGAAAAAATAACCCAATATTAATATCACATTTTATACCATTTTGTTTCCCTTCAGAAAGCATTATGCAGAACTAGGTAAACTTTACAGATTGTATTACTGTTGTCAACACACAAACTGGGATTTATTCCTATCTGATATTTAAAATATCATTAACGAACCACTGAATGATTCTACAACTTTGCATTTACTCCCTTTATTGAAGAATAAATCGCCAGTTAGTAGCCTCCCCTACACAACAATGTTTAAGACACTCTGAAATAACTAATTTACCATTGAAAAAAAAAACAAGAAAGCCACAGAGAAAAGGGAGAATCTGCAGTTCCACGAGTGAACATTTAGAGTTTACAGGTGTGTCGGTACAGGTTGCTCAAATCGCATAGTTTGTCTCATAAAGGAATGTCTTTAAATAAGAAGTTTTTTTGGTGTGTGAAGGTACTTTCGCATACGCCGAATTACACATGCAAACACCGTAGAACTCGAAATCATACTAACACATAAATCACGAGGTGTTCATCATGTATCGAACATCAAAGTGTACAAAGAATAATACTCTAAGAGTTTACTGTAAAAATATGCAGTAGCGAGCATAGGTGACCCAGTTGTTGCAATGCATTTTCTTACTTTAGCTTTCAACACTGTTTCATACTCTTCAACTAAACTGTATATCTGTTAATGTATCTCTTACTGTCAATCTACTTAATAGGGAATTTTAATGAATAGTGATGATCTATGATTTGTGTTGTGTGAAGAAAAGTACTTTGAATTTGCTAAGTGTAGACTGATGAAGTGATAATCAGTGTATTAAAATTCACAGTGTGTTTTGTATATCAATTGTATTATACAAACTATGCACAATATGTATTAAATATCACCTTTGTTTCTTCTACCACCTTAGGAAGATACATTTTTTACAGTAAAAAAACATCTTCTGTTCATGCTTGATGTTTACCTCGACAACGATGGCGTCCCTCAACTGGACAAAATTCCAATTTACAGGGCTAGAATTACACTGAAGATCCAAAGAAACTGTTACACTCGCCTAATATGTTGTAGGGCATCCACAAGCACGCAGAAGTGCCACAACACGATGTGGCATGGACTCCACTAATGTTTAAAGTAGTGTTGGATAGAATGGACACCATGAATCCTGCAGGGGTGTCCATAAATCTGGAGGAGTATGAGAGGATGGAGATCTCTTCTCAACAGCATGCTGAAAGGCATGCCAGATATGATCAATAATGTTCATGTCTGGGGAGTTTGGTGGCCACTGGAAGTGTTAAAACTCATAAGAGTGCTCTTGGAGCCACTCTGCAGCAATTCTGGACATGTGATGTGTCGCATTGTCCTTCATATCTAGACATATCAGGTGCCCCATATCACTCCAACTGCACATGTCCCACAGCATTACAGAGCCTCCACCAGCTAGAACAGTGCCCTACTGACATGCAGGGTCCATGGATTCATGAGGTAGTCTCTTCCCCCATACACGTCCATCCACTCAACAGAATTTGAAATGAGATGCGTCTGACCAGGCAACATCTTTCCATTCATCAGCAGTCCAATGTTGGTGTTGACGGGTCCAGGCGAGACGTAAAGCTATGTGTCATGCAGTCATCAATGGTACACAAGTGGGCTTTCGGCTTCAAAAGCTCATATCGATGATGTTTCATTGAATGGTCCACACTCTGACAGTTTTTGATAGGCAAGCTTTGGCATCTGCACCTGTTTATGGAATTGTTGTACTACTGTCACACTGAACAATTCTCTTCAGTCTTGGTTGGTCCTGTTCTTGCAAGATATTTTCCCAGCCGCAGCGATGTTGGAGATTTGATGTTTCACCTGATTCCTGATATTCATGGTACACTCGTGAAATGGTCGTACAGGAAAATCCCCACTTCATTGCTATCTCGGAGATGATGCTCGTGCGCCAACTTTAACGCAACGTTTAGACTCACTTAAATCTTGATAACCTGCCATTGTAGCACCAGTAACCGATCGAACAACTTCGCCAAACACTTGTTGTCTTATATACGCGCTGCTAATCGCAGCGCCATATTCTGTCTGCTTACGTGTCTCTGTATTTTAACGTGCATGCCTATATTAGTTTCTTTGATCCTTCAATGTATATTATAGCTTTTGAGGAGCATGATAGTGAACTCATATTGAGTTCTGGGTCATCACATTAGCCTAATCTCAACTGGGTGGAACCCATCTGGTGGGCTATTAGACGATAGATCTGCACCCACAAACTATTGGTCCACAGTTTATGGAAATCACATATCAAACTACAAAGAACGTGTCAAAACCATGAGATGTACAATCGCTGCTGCATAGCTTACCAAAGATGGATCAAAATGCTGTTAGATAGGTTGTCATATTTTCTAGATCATCAGTGTATGTATCACAAATAATTGAATCTCCAATCCTCATGTTTTGCTACAAGAGTACTGTGTCGTGTTTCCAATTGTAACCTGATCCATCCCGTCCCCTTCTCACTGGTTCATTAGTGCAAAAATGTACATTCATTTAATGATCTTCTTCATTCACCTTCATGAGTCTATTACTTGGGCATATATATTTATTGAACATCTTTTACTGGCTGTGTTAGTGGAATATGTTAATTATTTGGTGTAAAAATTATGTCACACTGACTTGTCTACATACTACTAAGCAAGTATTCATATTTTTTTGGCTGATTAGTGGGCAGTAAGAGTATGAGAAGATGCCCATTGCTGAGCCACCAGAGGGCGTGTGTTGCAGACGTCTGTGTGGACAGGTCAAGGTGGAACTTTCACCAGTCAGCCAGCATAGATGTAGTTTTCTTTCAGTCATTCGTTGGGCTTTTACACAGCGCTGTAGTGGGACAAAAGGCTGTCACAGTATCGCTACAGATGAATGCAGCAAAGATAGCAGACTTCACAATCCGTGGGGTTAATAGCTATGGCTGATAATCATGAAATTAAGTAATAAAACATTGGAACATGATAACAGAAATTGAAATACACCATAGTTACCACTACAACGATGCACATACATTGTCAACCGAATGTTGATTGCATTACAGAAATTCTGTACGCACAATTATAAGAACACCATTAGATGACACTATCAAATTTTATAACTAGAAAACATATCGAACAATAATTACAGTCAGTATGCCAGAAAAAATGGCTGAAAGAGTTAGCTGCAAGTATAGTCACTTATTTTGTCACATAATTAATACACAGACTAATTACTGCATATTTTAATTACAGCAAATTATACAAAAAATAGGTTTGTTTATAAATAGCTCATTGCTACAAATCATGATTTTCTTTATTTTATTTTTCGCACGACATGTTTCGGGAAATGATTCCCACTTTCAAGTGCATTTTATGTGTTTGTTATGTCATTCCTATGTGATGTTGTCGATGTGTGAGATTCTGCTTCATTTTGTTCACTTTACTGCAATATATAAGAAAACACGCGATTTTAAGTTAGTTGTCGATCTTTTTGTGAAGTTAGTGGCAGAATTTAGAAGAATTTGTTCTTCCAGTTTCCTTTGTGGTCACACACACCAAACATCACACACAACTTGTTGTACATCTTTAAACATCAGAAACATTGTACAACACAGATGTTCTTACAAGTAGTCAACAGAGATGACATTGTAGGTCTTCCACAGAGTATGATATGCTTTTGTACAGAGGTTATTTACCTTAACATTTGGGATCATAATTTACTTATACATATTTTACAATCGTGCTTATTTCTATGTGTTACTATTTCATTTAAGTATGCTATTGAAACATCTGAAGAAATTCACTCATTCACTTTCAAGTTTTTCGTTTAATATTTTATCTTCCTATTTTCTGTAGTGTGAATATATCTCCAGTTCTTTTAGCAAATCCATTTTATTTAGTTGGTGGAGTACTTTGGCGTTTTGCTCTATTTTTCCAAATGGGTGCCCTGTATTATGTGCATGTGTTGCTATAGCTGATGTAGTGTGTCTGTTGTGTGTGTTGGCTTTTATGTGCTCTGTGTACCTGATGTTGAAATTTCGGCCTATTTGTCCTAGGAGCATTCCTGGCATGTGACTTTGTATATTCCAGAATCTGAGTATGGATCATGGTTACACTTTATATTGTGGATTAGTTTTTGTTGTAGTTTATTAGACGTGGAAAACCCAATTTTTACTTTGTGATTTTTGAAAATATTTGCAATCTTCTGTGATAATTGCCAATGTATATCTAGTATCCCATACATTGGCAATGTAGCAGAATACAATTGCTTCTTGTTCATAATTTCTGTCATATGCAAGGAACAATTGTTTTTAATACTAAAATAGTAAATACAAAACTTACAGTGCCTACATGAATAAAATAGTGTCAGGGGAGTAATTTCGAACGTTTTCCTGTTCTTGAATGCATATTTGTTCTCATAATACGACGCAATTGGCCTCTTTAAAGTAACTCCTTTTTTGATGGTGATGGGAAAACCACATTGTCATATCCATTTAACTCCAGTTTTACTGAGTTTGTTTCGATGTAGCTCTGAAACCAAGACTTACTTGCTTACAGATACTGCTTCACGTCAATTACATTTTCAGGTTTCAGCTTGTATGAGCAACATTTTTAATGTTCCCATTTGCAAACCACTTACCCTGGTGTTCTTTGCTAGCTCATAAACATGTGTATTGAGTAATGAAGTAAGACATGCTATTGTGTCTTGTGCATGTCAACAAAGTGAATGTTTATTGAAATGTCAAAGAAAGAGAACAGCATAGAGGTATACCTCAATGCAGAATAGATTTCATGTTTCACTAGACTGTTTGTGTGTTAGTTGACTGCAGTTTTCATATCTTCTTACTCTGAAATTTTACCTATGATGTGTATTCAGTGTGTGACTAATAATAGCTATTAACAGAATAAAAAAAAGATTTAATTTGTTAAACATGTTCCAGCATTGTGAAATACCATAACTGTGATTAAGGGAAAGGTTTAGAAGGCTTAGGCCACGTAAAAGTAATATTATGATTTAACATGTATGTAAGAAATATTTTTTAGTTATGATAGCCTAACTGTGTCACATATAGCCCCACCTTTCCAACAGTAGCCTATCTGCTTCTTTTCCTGTAACAGTTCTTGCCAGTAACTTTGTCAGTTTTTCAGAAATAACAAAACATATCTCAATTGTAATGTATGTCTACTTTGATCACCTCTTTATTTAACTTTCGAATTTCATTTTGAGGTTTTCAAAGTATACAAGTTATACTATGATTTGTGAAATGCCAATTGTTTGTTAGTTTCATGTTCCATGTATATTTTGTATGATAAATCGTAATGATGTTGAACAAGTTATTTTATATTAACATCAGTTACTTTGTAAACATGGCCCCATGCAGATCATTTATTAGTTTTTTGTTTTTTAGTTAAAGACAGACAGACAGGTCCAGAACTAGGGAGGGCAAACTGGGATATCTGCCAAAGGTGACAATTTCATGGGACGTCAAATTTATATTCTTGAAGAAAAAAACGGTGTTTATAAAGCACCTAGCATCCAGCCCACGTTGGTCTATTGATTATTCACTTTGAAACACATCCCTGCTGGGTTGTGAAAATTTTTGAACACATTCCAAGTTGGTTTCTAAACGAATCATAAGTTGATTTTTGAATCCATGTTTAGTGTATGAGTTGTTTCTGCTAGGGAATCCCCATTGCTTCTAGAAATAAAAGTTTTTCCACAGGTAAAATCGGGCTATATGAGCTGAATAAACCTGAACAAGTGAATGCCAGTCGCTGTTTGTTTACATGGTTGATAGTGTATGCAGATGATCAGTGTAGGGTTACCAAATGTCCGCATTTATGCAAACACTTTTAATGTATCGTCCACAGACATTTTTGCGATTCCTGCAAATCTCCGCATTTTTGAGATTCGCGAATGAAAATCTTTTGATTTTTGTTTTTATTTAGTATCGTCAACAACTTATGTACTTTTTACTTCGGTCATTGAATTACATCATTTGTTATTAGCTAAAAATCAATCTGTTACACTCATAAAACCGAAAACAGCAATTTAATTTGCGCACAAATTATGTTCCTACCTTTTTAGCTTCGAGATAGCTGCTTTGACCATAGGTAATATCTATGGTCAACGGATAGCTGTGATGTCTACAGGCTCTATGCTTTTTTGAGAGACATATGTTTGTAGCGAACTTGTCGATCATCCAGCTTCATCTTTATTTCCCATATTCATCTTATAGAGTAAATTTTGGGATTTTCAAAGTATAGCTTACAACACAGAAAGATAGTTCAGTTTTTATGTGAAGACTTTTTCATGCAGTAGCTGAAAACTGCACTTTGATCATTCTTTGTTTCACTTTAGTTTAAGGTTCTCATCACGCCATAGAGGAAGTGTGTATTTATGAATAAACTCCGAGAAAAATATCCGACCTTCCATCCTGGAAGAGTTCAATGGGAAGCAAGGACCTATGTATCTATACCAAATCATGGTGTAAGGCGACCTGGAAGTGCACATAAAAACTGAAAAACATAAGAAGTGTTTTAGAGATGCAAGTTCATCAGATAAAGTGAGTAATTTTTTACAAAATCCCGTGCTGAACTGGACACAAAAGTAAGTGCTCCTGAGGAACTCTTGCTTACTATACTGTGTTTCACCACAGCAATTATGTATCTATGGACTGAACTAGTGTACTGTTGTGAGACTTTTTCCCTGACTCATTCAAATCATCATAAATATCATGTAGATGTACCACAACTGAAACAATAGTAAATTCAGTTCTAAGACCTCATTCAGTGGAATGCAATATGAAACACCTAGAGAACATTCCTTTTGTTGGTGTCTCGACAGGTGCTAGCAACCATCAGAATATTAAAATGATCCCCATTACAGTACATTTACTTTGGTCACAGAAATGGAGGAATGCAAATTAAACGCCTTAATATAGAAAGTAGACCACATGAGACTGCAGAAGCTATTGCAACAAATATCTCTGATACGTTTAACAAGTTTATAATTAAGGATAAATGTATGGCGTTTGGTGCTGATAATTGCAACAAAATATTTGGTGGTATTAAAAGAGGTGATGGAAACAACAGATTTGCTGACCTAAAGAGGTTCTTAACAAGGTACTGGTTGGAGTGGGAGGCCCTGCTCATGTCCTTAATAACTGCATACAGCACAGAACTGACTTTCTTGAATTTGTCTTACAAGGTTTAATAAGGAAAATATATAACTATTTTTTAATATATGCTGTCCTTGTCGAGTCTAGAAATAAATTTTGTGATTTTGTCGAAATAGAGTACCAACAACTCCTCAGGCTTACCAACATTCGATGGCTGTCACTATTTTCAGCTATTCAGAGACTTACAGAGATGTTTCCCACTCCGAAATCCTTCTTTCTGTCACAAAACAAACCTCCAACAGTCCATAAGAATTTTTTGTGGACCCTATCAATGAGCTGTGTCTATGGCATATCTAAACTGTAGTTGGCATTTTCCATAGTTATACTGGTAACTTAGAAAAAGGAGAAAACTCACTTATAGATGTCATCAGTGTACTTCATTCCCTTCATGGCGTTCTTCAACAGAAAAAAGATGAAAATTTTATACCTTTGAGTGAGAAAGAAAGAGTATTTCAAATAGAAAATGATGGTTATGCTTCGAAGGTGAAGGATTTTAAGTGCCATATTGGTATCCTTTATGAATATCGTTTGCAGTACCTGAATATGTGGATGACCCCATTTTATGAATTTTTTTGTTTTAAATGGCTTGATTTTTCAGATGTATCAATCAAATTTTTGTTAAATAAAAATACTAAAATTGACAATGAAAAGAGCTTTGATCAGCTTTGAAGTTTAAAAAAATTCATAGGTACATATGATGGAAAATTATAACTGGTCCATAACAAATTGTGTAAGTACGTTGAGTCGTATAGTAGCATGGACCAGTTTAGCAAGTTAATTAACATGCACAGTTCTTCTTAGCATTGCCAGCCCATAATGCTTGTCTTGGGATGTTGTTCTCTTTAATATATGCACAGTGAACAAAGACGAGAAATAGACTCAACATTGGTACTGTAAGAGGAACTGCAATGGTGAAATTTAACTTTACAAACTTGGACTGCAAGTACTTTTTAAAATATTTGTGACAGGAAAAGGAACTTTTAAAAAAGATTTAGTTCAATGAAAAATACATGAGTTCTAAAGGTTGTAGGTGTGTGAGATGTGTATAATATTTTTTGTTTCTTATGTAACAAATTTCAGAAATAAAAAGTGTCCTCTTTTTTCATCCTAAAATGTGGAAAAGTCCACTTTTTGGCATTTCAAAATCTGGTAACCCTATATCAGAGTTGTTATAATTATTAACAAAATCCATAAATTCAGACTATAAGAGTGGAAATAAACAACTAAAAGGAATAACAGGTAAGAAAGATTACATATTAATGTTTTCGATATATCCTAGAAAATGAAATTTTGACAGAGAATTTTTGCCAGAGTGCTATTCTCGGAATAGTGCGGGAAACGCGTTGTAGGAATGTATCTACCTCTACATGGATACTCTGCAAATCACATTTAAGTGCCTGGCAGAGGGTTCATCGAACCATCTTCTCAATTCTCTATTATGCCCATCTTGTATAGCACACAGGAAGAACGAACAACTATATCTTAATGTGCGAGCTTGGATTTACCTTTTTTCATCGTGGTGGTCGTTTCTCCCTATGTAGGTCGGTGTCAACAAAATATTTTAGCATTTGGAGGAGAAAGTTGGTAGTTCGAATTTCATAAGAAGATTCCGTCGCAACGAAAAACGCCTTTCTTTTAATGATGTCCAGTCCAAATTGCATGTCATTACAGTGACACACTCTCCCACATTTCGCCATAATACAAAACGTGCTGCCCTTCTTTGAACTTTTTCGATGTACTCCGTCAGTCCTGCCTGGTAAGGATACCACAATGCACAGCGTTATTCTGAAAGAGGATGGACAAGTTTAGTGTAGGCAGTCTCGTTAGTAGATCTGTTTCATTTTCTAAGTGTCCTGCCAATAAAACGCAGTCTTTGGTTAGCCTTCCCTACAACATTTTCCATGTGTTCCTTCCGATTTAAGTTGTCCATAATTTCAATCCCTAGCTATTTAGCTGAATTTACGGCTTTCATATTTGACTGATTTATCGTGTTACCGAAGTTTAACGGATTCCTTTTAGCACTCATGTGGATGACTTCACACTTTTCGTTATTTAGGTTAACTGCCAATTTTCGCACCATTCATATATCTTTTGTAAATCGTGTTGCATTTTCTTTTTGATCTTCTGATTACTTTATTAGTCGATAAACGACAGCAACATCTGAAAACAACCTAAGACGACTGCTCAGATTGTCTCCCAAGTTGTTTTTATAGATAAGGAACAGCAAAGGGCCTATAACACTATCTTGCGGAACGGCAAAAATCACTTCTGTTTTACTCAATGACTTACCATCAGTTACTACAAACTGTGACCTCTCTGACAGGAACTCACAAATCCAATCACATAACTGAGACGATATTCCATATGCACACAGTTTCACTATAAGCCACTTGTTTTGTACAATGTCAAAAGTCTTCTGTAAATCCATAAATACGGAATCGATCTGAAATCCCTTGTCAATAGCATTCAACACATCACGCGAATAAAGAGCTAGTTGTGTTCCACGCGAGCGATGTTTTCTAAACTCATGTTGACTGTGTGTCAATAGTCCGTTTTCTTTGAGGTAATTCATAATGTTCGAGCACAATATATGTTCCAGAAGCCTGCTGCATATCGACATTAATGATATGGGCCTGTAATTAAGTGGATTACTCTTATTACCTTTCTTGAATATTGGTGTGACCTGTGCAACTTTCCAGTCTTTGGGTACGGATCTTCCGTCGAGCGAACGGTTGTATATGATTGTCAAGTGTGGAGCTAATGCATCAGCATACTCTGAAAGGAAACTTATTGGTACACAGTCTGGACCAGAAGACTTGCTGTTATTGATTTAAGTTGCTTCACTACTCCAAGAATATTTACTTCTACATTACTCAGGTTGGCAGCTTTTCTTGATAAGAATTCTGGAATATTTACTTCGTCTTCTTTTGTGATGGCATTTCGGAAGGTTGTGTACAGTAACTCTGCTTTGGCAGCACTGTCTTCGATAGTATCTCCATTGCTATCGCGCAGAGAAGGCATTGATTGTTTCTTGGCGCTAACATACTTCACATATGACCAGAATCTCTTTGGATTTTCTGCCAGATTTTGAGACAAAGTTTAGTTGTGGAATCTGTTATAAGCCTCTCGCGTTGAAGTTAGCGCTAAATTTTGAGCTTCTGTAAAAGATCGCCAATCTTGGGGATTTTGCGCCTGTATAAATTTGGCATGTTTGTTTTGTTGTTTCTGCAACAGTGTTCTGACCTGTTTTGTGTACCAGGGAGGATCAGCTCCGTCGTTTGTTAATTTATTTGCTATAAATCTCTTAACTGCTGCCGATACTATTTCTCTGGATTCAAGCCACATCTGGTCTACATTATATCATTAATTTGGAAGGAGTAGAGATTGTCTCTCAGGAAGGTGTCAAGTAAATTTTTATCTGCTTTTTTGAATAGGTATATTTTTCGTTTATTTTTTGAGGATTTGGGGGTTACAATATTCAATCTCGGTACGACAACCCTGTGTTCACTAATCCCTGTATCCGCTTTGATGCTCATCATTAATTCAGGCGCGGGTCTCCCGCGTCGTTCCCCTACGCTCTGCAAAGAAGTATGGGACTCATCATCTTCATCATCAACATCATTAATTCAGGATTATTTGTTGCTAAGAGGTCAAGTGTGTTTTCACAACCGTTTACTATTCACATGGGCTCACGAACTAACAGCACGAAATAATTTTCAGAGAAAGCATTTAGCACAATTTTGAATAATGTTTTATGCGTACCTCCGGAATTAAACATGTATTTTCGCCATTATATCGATAGTAAATTAAAGTCACCACCAACTATAATCGTATGAGTTGGGTTCGTGTTTGAAATCAAACTCAAGTTTTCTTTGAACCTTTGAGCAACTGTATCATCTGAATTGGGAGATTGGTAAAAGGATCCAATTATTATTTTATTCCGGTTGCCAACAATGACCTCTGCCCATACTAACTCACAGGAACTATCTACTTCAACTTCGCGACAAGATAAATTACGTCCAACAGCAACAAACACGCCACCGCCAACAGTGTTTAGCCTATCCTTTCAGAACACTGTTAGGTTCTTCGCAAAAATTTCTGTTGAGCTTATCTCCATCTTTCAGTGCCTATAACGATTTGAGCATCAGTGCTTTCTATTAGCGCTTGGAGCTCTAGTACTTTCCTAACACAACTACAACAATTTACAACTGTTATACCGATGGTTCCTATATCTACGTTCTTCCTGTGTTCAGCCTGCACCCTTTGTGGCTGAAGCCCTTCTTGTGTTTTCCTGAGACCCTCTAACGTAAAAAACCGCCCAGTTCACGCCACACGGCCCCTGCTACCCGTGTAGCCGCCTGCTGCATATAATTGTCACCTGATTTATACAGTGGAACTCGAAACCCAACCACCCTTTGGTGCAAGTGGACGAATCTGCAGTCTACACGGTCGCAGAACCCTCTGAGCCTATGATTCAGACCCTCCACTCGGCTCTGTACCAGAGATCCGCAATCGGTCCTGTCGACTGCGCTGCAAAAGGTCAGCTCTGCTTTCATCTTGCAAGCAAGATTGGCAGCCTCTATCACTTCTGTTAGCCACTCGAAACCAGAGAGAATCTCTTCTGATCTAAAGTGACACAGATTATTGTTTCCGATGTGAGCAACCACCTGCAGTTGGCTGCCCTCTGTGATCTTCATGGCATCTGGGAGAACCCGTTCCACATCTGGAATGACTCCACCCAATATGCACACGTAGTGCACATTGGTTTTCTTCCCCTTCTTGCCAGCTGTGTCCCTAAGGGGACCCATAAAGCGCCTAACGTTGGACCTCCCAACTATCAATAATCCCACCCTCTGTCCGGATCGTGTAGGCTGAGAGGTTTCCTCCGAAACACGACAGACGACAGCATTTGGCTCAGTTACAGCGTCAGCCACAGACAGCGCCTGGAACCTGTTTGTCAGACAAACCGGGGAGGCCGCTTGGGAAGTCTTTCGCTACCTGCTACACCCCGGGACGACCTCCCACTCGACCACAGGTGAGGGGTCAACCTCATTGCCAGGAGTAACTGGGCTGTCCACTGGTGATGGCTGATCGGAGGACTCGTCGGTGCTGGACGTCTGTTGGAACCCCACGGCCAGCCCACAACAGTGGTGCCCATTCACTGCAGCCTCAAGCTGTGTAACCAAAGCCATCACAGCCTGAAGTTGAGAGCGAAGTGTCACCAACTCAGCTCGCATCTGCAAACAACAATCGCAGTCCCTGTCCACACTAAAGACCGTGGAAAGCTAAACTATGCAGATAAACAGACTATCGGCAAATGCTGCGCAACTCTACTGTAGACCCTGACGAAAACGCAGGAACGGTGTCAAATAAATTAGATTAATATGCAGAGATTCAAAAGTCTAACTACCAAAGCGCCCAGGTGAAAGGAAATAATTCGCCCTTGATTAGGAACTTGCAATATGTCACAAAATCGATTTACGTTCCGACGCAGGCGAAAACGCGTGAACTGTGGCTATTAGATATTAAATAGTCACGCAGAAACACAAGAAACTAAACTATTAAAGCACATAGATGATATTATAAAGTTCGCTCCTGGCTAGGAACTCGTAAAAGTCACAAAATCGGTTGCTGCTTGTGTCGCAGACAGCTACTGCTGCCTGCTGCCTGTTACTAACGCCTAACCAGAGAATCAATGCAGGATAACGAAACTGGTAATTCTGGCAGGGTTTGTGAACTTAACTGGAGAATAATTTTGACAGTGGGAGGAATAGTTAGAGAATTAGTGATGACAAGATTGTTTGTTGGAGAGAGGAAGGAGAAGAAACAGGGACACCACATAAATTATATGGAAGAATATGATGATAAAAAATTTATATAAAAATTTCGTACTGCTATTTATCGATTTCATGATTGAGCAACTGGAGTGTACTTTGCGAATTATATTCTGTCATGTTATTCATGTAAATGAGATAGATAAAAATGACCATTTGTGCCAAAACAGCCTCACATGTGTTACAATTGCTGCAATACTAGGAAGGCCAATTTCGTATTATCTAGCAGACAGTGACAAAATAGACGAAATCAAGTTGAGAAAATATTAGAGAACGACAATTTGATTCTTCGTGTAGCAAAATCTTTGATGAATTTTGATGAAGTAATAGATTCTTTCACAGAAAGCAAGCACACTGTGTAAAGCAGCTGCATGATTAGAGAGAAAAAATGCTGGGACCCAAGTACTGAAGAAATGTGTATTGTCTAGGTTGTTTCTTGTCTTTACTGATTTTACGTTTCCTATATTTAATTTTATGTCACGCAAAAGAAGAAGTTATTGGCTAAGAGGCATAAAGAGTGCAAATTTTCTGAAGTGCTGGGATCTAAGGTTGAAGAAATGTGCACCGTCTTGCTTGTCTCTTGTCTTTACTGGTTTTATATTTCCCATATTTAATTTTATGACACACAAAAGAAAAAGCTATTAGCTAATAGATAATAAAGAGTGCATATTTTCTGAAGAGTCAATTTTTAAAAAAAATGTTTTGATGTCCTATCTCAAACGCTCGAGGAGGGACTGGGAAGTGTGGGGCGGTGCGCCACTATCAAGTTTTTACCTATGGGAAATATAGATCTGGGGCTGCAGATAGATGTTGGTCAGTAATGCCTACCCATCACCATTTACCACTACAATAATGGATAGACTTCTACAGAACGAGAGGAGTTGTCAAAGAGAAATGTTTTCAGTTTAGTTTCAAATTTTGCTTTTATTGTCTGTTAAGCAATTTATATCACTGGGAGAGTGATCGAAACTTTTTGGTTGCAGCGTTGTCAACCCTTGTTTGTGCTATAACCTTAATGCGGCGTAATGAATGGCATTTTTTCTTCTGGTATTGTAATTGTATACAGCATTGTTCCTGCTGAAGTGCAGTACATTATTTATAACAAACTATATGAGCGAATAACTATACTGTGAAGTAGATAGATTGCTACTCATACACTGAGCAGCAGGCAGGCAAATCGAAAACAGTGTTCACATAAGTTTTCGGCTACAGCCTTCTTCAGAAAGGAAGCCAAGCACACAAAAACACTCATGCAATCATGCACAAAAAACTTACCACACACACACACACAATGGTTCAAATGGCTCTGAGCATTATGGGACTTAACTGCTGAGGTCATCAGTACCCTAGAACTTAGAACTACTTAAACCTAACTAACCTAAGGACATCACACACATCCATGCCCGAGGCAGGATTCGAACCTGCGACCGTAATGGTCTCGTGGTGCCAGACTGTAGAGCCTAGAACTGCTGGCCACTCCCACACACATGACCACTGTCTTTTGCTGTTTTAGCCAGATTATTCTTTAAATAGGGAGGAAATGTGAACAATGGACAATTATGGGCGGGAGGAATTTAGGGTATGAGACATTGAGACATGCTACACCAACAATCAGCGCTATCACTTAGCGTGTGTTGTGCAGGGATGAGACCGCTGATACAGTGTGACTCGGATGTCGGAGTTTTTGCGGTTTGGAAGACAATGAAAAACACAGGAAAGAAAAGTATGCAGAGCAACCGTAATTGACGTATACAAAAGAAAATATTGCTTAGTGGCAAACTTTAGATTATTATCTGATCGATTAGTAAACCTGTAAGTGACGCAAACGGGAATTTTTGACGAGACAGTTACGTCTTCACACAAGCAAAGCACCAGATGCTATCAGAAGTCGATAGATATCCCCAATGGTCGAAACTAGAAATGGGCACATTAGAGTGACATCATGCGGAAGTATCATCGTGGTGAACCATGGAGTTATAAATGAAGTGAACCTAATGTTTTGGGCTATGTAAATTGGCGGACGTCGGCTTCAAGTTTGTGACATAGTGGCAACTCCCTTCTTTTGTTACCTCCATGGTCTGGTGTAGACATTTTTATCTTTGATGTTCTGTGGGTGCTGTGGCAGTCATTACAAAAGCAGAATGTTTAAATATGAATACTGCAGGAAGTGCTTACACTGCTGGGCTCTGCTCCTTGAGCATTCACATACTGTAAAGATTCACTGGAAAGTTTTTTTGCAATTTGTAGGGGTCAGTGTATTGAATAGTTATCTTGGTGTATAGTGTTGCTTGCTGCAATTAAGTGTATATTTTGTCGTTAAACGATCATTTAGCGAGACAGATAGTGTGAAGTATGGAAATTATGTTGCAAATAATAGTCTGACACCATATCCTCAAGATCTCTGCTGTATTTTGCGCGAAGCTCATCACTCTCTGTGTGGTGTGATGCTTATCTTGACCGCTGAATTTTCGAAAGTGTTATTAACGATTTGTTACAAGCAGGAGTACAAATGGATTGCTGCTCGTTTCAATCACGGCACTTAAAATCTGTGGCCCGCATCTCGTGGTCGTGCGGTAGCGTTCTCGCTTCCCACGCCCGGGTTCCCGGGTTCGATTCCCGGCGGGGTCAGGGATTTTCTCTACCTCGTGATGGCTGGGTGTTGTGTGCTGTCCTTAGGTTAGTTAGGTTTAAGTAGTTCTAAGTTCTAGGGGACTTATGACCACAGCAGTTGAGTCCCATAGTGCTCAGAGCCATTTTTTTTTTTTTTTTTTAAATCTGTGGTTTTAGGTTCCTGTCTAACCACACCCTCAGTAATTGCTGTATACTCGAGAAGGAAACAGCCAAAATTTTTTGACAATGAAGAATAAAAATATCATTACTGGTCTTTTCACTTGCAGAAGTTTTAATCGGACTGAAGTCACAAAATCGAATAAACTCACTTCTGAGAGAGCTTACTGTGATCTGTAAATAACACAGAATATTGCAGAACGTACTTCTGTACATGAATAATAAAGAACCAAAATCTGTTACAAACGTGAAGATGGAAAGAAAATATTAGCATGTAAAACCAATTCCTTGCACTCCACAACCACATGTCTTAACATCAAGATCACAATGAACAGAAAAAACTCTGAAGATTGGTGTCATTTATCTTCAGATCTCCAAAAAGCTTTTTACCATTGATGTGTAGTTAACTGTTATTTTATTGTAACAAATCGTACTAAGAGTGCTATTTGTGGTAGATCTTCAATGCACCCTTGCCTCGAAATGGCACTATGTCAGAACACGCAACTATAATATAGAAACAACAAAATATGATAAAATTCGGTGTGACGTCTCCAAAATAGCGAATGAGGGACAACAACCCAAATTCCGGTTACAGCTTCCGAATTTTAGTCAATCGTTCACTCAACATCTTAGTGATGTGACCCAACACAACCATCTGTGGTATTCAGTATTTCAGTGGAGTGACCTAATGCAAGCATTTACGCATGATCACTATCACTGTCTTTCATCTGCATCAACTCGTAAATAAATTCGTTATTACCACTTTTCTGACCATTTATACAATCAGGAAATGTTCATTGAATACACAGAATGTTTCAACGTTGTTTCTCACGTCCTTTCAGAGAACGTACAAGTTTCTCACAAAGACTATATTATGCCAGAGGTGCTATGAGCTAATAATGAATTGTCTGTCTGAAGAAAGTTTAGAAGCTGGAGAGGTCAAAATTGAAATAACTGTGCGTAATACGGATTACATTGTGTGTGCCTCTTGAATTGACAATCTTCTAATTCATTTGTTAATAAAAGACCTCTTTGAGATTAAAGATGCCTAAGCAGAGTAAATGGTGCATGAAACCAATTAATCATAGTGGAAGATCCAGAAACAATAATATTATTTTCCATAAGCGAGGCACTTTAGAGCCGGTTATAGGAGGAAAGACTAAAACGGAATCCTTTTTCTTTATTTTGATGATAAAGTGATGTGCAACAGTGTTATGAACATTAAGATGCACTTAATGATTATTCGACGACAGTTTCACAAATTACGAGGCACAAGATACGGGCTGTGTCCCTTAGTGGGCCTCCTGTTATATGCAGGTACATACAAAGCTACCCATCTCCACTTCAAAGGCATGTGGGATACACAATGGAAGGGCCTTATGTATTTACAGCTCCTATGTCACATGCATTGTATGTGGTTTTTAAATGAATGATACTGTATTAATAATCATTTGGTTTATTTATTCATAATTATGATAAAAATGTTTAATACTCAATGATGATTTATAAAGGCATCCTGTGGCATCACCTCGATAATGCAACCAGTATGAATAAAGTTGTTTTCATCTGACACGGAAACGGGGGGAAAACTGAAAAAAATTCGTGTACTTGGTGATCATCGTGAAATGAGTTAGACAGTTAAAGCCAACACGTAGAATCATCGAAGATAGTTCCTCGCAGCTGTTGCGGAATTTGAAAGTAAATGAATGATGACTTCCACATAAACCGTCAGGGTGAAGTTCTAAGATATTAAAGTTGCGAACCGATATGACTCTTCCTACGTCTCACACAGAATCAGCTCGGTCTCACCATATTGTAGCTGTTGGTGGCAGAAGTGCTGGGATAACACCAGCATCCTTCCTTACAAGTTGGCATCATAAGTTGAAGTTCTGCATAGAAGCTCTGCGAGGCGACCAGGAGGCGAGAATCGTCAGAGGAATTTTCTAGTTACTATATGATGGCGTCCATAAAAAAAAGCCTCGATTCACCGCGTTTTTCGTTACAAACTACCCCTGATTGGCTGGACTCTAATTCTTGCGAGCTGTAAGAACTAAAAAAGAGTCTCTGATGGTGCAGGCCCCCTTCTCTGGACTATGGTTAGTTTGGTTAACCAGTGAAATTCTTTGTAATAGTTACCTTAGAACAAAGTAGTTCCTCGCTCTTCCTGTCTCTTTCTTTAGCCAATAAGGGAACTTCGTTTTGGCATTGCCATGATCTCAGTCGCTCTGGGAAATAGTTCCATATGAACCAACGTCTGTCTTTCTTATCCTCCTAAATAAATTTTATGTGCAACAGATGTGCATTCAGTGGCGACCCACAGTTTTCAAAGACTCAGGGCTCTCTTTTTACCTGGCCAGTATTGCTTCCCAGTGTCCATCCCAAAAGTTGTGTCTACATTTGGAAGACTTTAGCGCTTTCTGCTATGGTTCTTCTTCACTCCAGCTCATAAAATCTCTGTATGTCCACCTTTTTAGCGATGATCGCGGGACTCTGCTGTTCGATTGAGGATGTCAAATTAAACGCCTTTCAGTCGTCAATTTTCAACCTTATTTTATTAGCCAACCAATTTCAACTCTTTATTTCGCCATCTTCAGGCCCCTGACCGACGTGTAGGAATAATCTACTCGCTTGTGATCGAAGCAGGGGCCAGCAATACTGGTATTAGTAGATATCTACTTGTTACAGTGACCGCTACAAACATCACCCACCGACAGTCGGGTAGATTATTCCTACACTTCGGTCAGGGGCCTGAAGTTGGCGTAATACAGAGCTGAAACTGGTTGCATCATAAAATAAGGTTTAAAATTGACGGCTGCAGGTTGCTTATTTTGACAAGCTCATAAAACGTTCTCTCAAGAGATCGCTACAGGAATCTCTCCCTGTTGTGGAATCGCATGATGGCAGCACGTCAAAGAAGGTCCTGCTGGCTCCTAGCCATTGTGTGAGCGCCATCCCGTGTGGTCCGTACTCCGGAGAAGCGCAACAAGGCGCCCAGGCGTCCCTGCGTTCTTTTGACCGACCGTGTCGTCCAGTTAGCTTCCAAAGCAAATAGCACGAAAATCTATTTTATATTACTGCACATAAGTCACTCGTACATTTAAGATCAATTACTTACGCAGGTTGAGGGTGAGTCTCCAATCTAAATATGGTGAATTTTAATATATTGCGTGTCCGTTCCGAAAAACGATACAGTAACAATATGATTCTTTCTTTCACTTCCCTGTTTTCGCTATGATGATAAAAGCATTAGAGATGAACAGAAAAAGTTCGACAAGTTAGCTGATGTGCGTGAACGTAATGCATCACTGCAAGATAAGTATCTGAAACTGACAGTTGTATATTCTTGGAGAATATGTGACAATCGAGGAACAAATGATTCAGTTTCAAGGATGATGTGGCTTCTAACAATATGTACCAAAATATCTAACAAAAAAAGTATGGCAGAAAGGTGTTTGCTTCGGTAGACTCTAGAACATTTTATCTTTTGAACTTAACATATGCCCCCAAAACCAGAGGGTCATTTCAACGAATCAAACAAGCCATCAGAAATAGTGCAACGTCTGTTTATTTTCTAGAAGTCACTGGTAAATACACTGAAGCACCAAAGAAACTGGGGGGGGGGGGGGGGGGACTGATGACCTTAGCTGTTTAGTCCCCCTTAAACATCCCAACAACCACCACCACCAAAGAAACTGGTATAGGCATGCGTATTCAAATACAGAGATATGTAAACAGGCAGAATATGGCTCTGTGGTCGTCAACTCCTCTATAAGACAACAAGTGTCGACGTAGTTATTAGATCGGTTACTGCTGCTACAACGGCAGGTTATCAAGATTTAAGTGAGTTTGAACGTGGTGTTGCAGTTGGTTATAGTCGCCGCACGAGCTATGGCACACAGCATCTCCGAGGTAGCGATGAAGTGGGAATTTTCCCGTACGACCATTTCACGAGTGTACCGTGAATATAAGGAATCCGGCAAAACATCAAATCTCCGACATTGCTGCGACCGGGAAAAGTTCCTGCAAGAATGGGACCAACGACGACTGAAGAGAATTGTTCAACGTGACAGAAGTGCAACCCTTCCGCATATTGCTGCAGATCTCATTGCTGTGCCATAAACAAATGTCAGTGTGCGAACCATTCAACGAAACATTATCGATATGGGCTTTCGGAGCCCAAGGCCCATTCGTGTACCCTTGATGACTGCGCGACACAAAGCTTTACGTCTCGTCTGGGCCCTTCAACACCGACATTAAACACTTGATGACTGGAAACATGTTGCCTGGTCGGACGAGTCTCGTTTCAAATTGCATCGATCGGAGGGACGTGTACGGGTATGGAGACAACCTCATGAATTCATGCGCCCTTCGTGTCAGTAGGGCACTGTTCAAGCTGGTGGAGGCTTTGTAATGGTGTGGGGCGTGTGCATTTGGAGTGACATGGGGACCCTGATACGTCTAGATACGACTCTGACAAGTGAGACGTATGTAAGCATCCTGTCTGATCACCTGCATCCACCCATGTCCATTGTGCATTCCGACGGACTTGGGCAATTCCAGAAGGACAATGCGACACCCCACACGTCCAGAATTGCTACAGAGTGGCTCCAGGAACACTCCTCTGAGTTTAAACACTTCCGCTGGCCACCAAACTCTGCAGATATGAACATTATTGAGCATATTTGGGGTGCCTTGCAACGTGCTTTTCAGAAGAGATCTCCACCCCCTCATACTCTTTACAGATTTATGGACAGCCCTGTAGGATTCATGGTGTCAGTTCCCTCCAGCAGTGCTTCAGACATTAGACGAGTCCATGCCACGTCGTGTTGCAGCACTTCTGCGTGCTCTTAGGGGCTCTACACGACATTAGGCAGGTGTACCAGTTTCTTTGGCTCTTCAGTGTATGTAACTACTGACAACTGGCACTCCAGCGCGTCTTTTCTATTTGAAAAAAAAAGTGTTGGCATTAGTAGAAACATTACGGTAGAACAAAGCAGATATCCCCACATAGCATTTACCCAACAAGCAAACAGCATAACTTTAAGTCTATTCGGTTTAACACGGTATCTTTCAAGCCTTATACATTCCAGCCATATCGCGATCTGTTCTACTCATCTCCACGATGCCTAGTGATGGGAAGGTCGATAAAGATACAGGTTGCCAGAAAAAAGCCAGATGTTACGAAGGAACCATACAAGACGTGAAATAAGACACTTGTGATCAATTATGTAGTAATAACAACGTTAGCAGAAGAACGATTTTTTTAAAGTGTCCGCTCTGAATTCATATATTCAGTACAAGTCCTGGACATCTGAAGAATGTGGCTAAGTGCTTACTAATTGACTTTATTGTCCAATGGATGGACATTTCTTACATACGTCGAAATCTACGTAAAAAAATAAATCTTTACCCAGCAGTGAGAGTGCCAGCATGCAAAGATGTTAAGGAGAAGACGAGTTACCATTGCCTAGGAATGGAAGAAGGTGGCACATGGACCTAAGTACAAATGATAACAAGCATTCCACAGTAGCAGTATGTGTGAGTTGATCGAAAGATGTACGTAAAAAGTACACTGAAGTGATCAACGCGTTCCATATATATGACAACAAAGAATGAGCATTTTATGCCATGTAAAGTGCACATCATAATGCTTCGTCTTAAAAGGTTGCCGGAAGTTTATTTTAGAAATAAAACATGATCAAAATATCACCGAAATCGTTATTATACATTTCAAAGGGAATCAAATATTAGTTATCTCATGGGGAGTGGTGGAGTGTTGTGTTTTAGTTTCAGATCAAATAGACCTGACGTGAGTGTTTGCATGTTAAAATGTCACACAACTGTTTAACGGTTATTAAAGATGAAACTCATTTAAAACTGCAAGCCATTCTAAACTTACGTACTTCCTAAAACCACCACTGAAACGAATTCAAAAATAAGTTCCTTGTTTTAATTTGCTTTCACGCTGTTAAATATTTTTTCTTTGTAATATGTGTTAAGTGCGTCTGTGCTTGATATGTCACGTCATTGTTTAGAATATGATCAATAGATTGAATTATTCAGTGAGATCAGAAAATGACCGGCAAAGAGGGGCACTTATAAGTTATTCTAAATCGAATGGTGAATCATTTTGCTACATTTGGTGGATAATTTGTAGTGTACAGGGCTGCATGTAGGTGCACTAAGGACACTTTGTTCTAATGTGACGATATGGTAACCTGTGGATGTACCCTGATAAGCCAAACATTATGACCACTGCCAGCTGCGACGTTGGATGCCGCCTGGTGGCGTTGGGTGCACGTGAAAAGGTAACAAAAATATAAAAGCGGAGCAGACGTGGACAGAGGATCACCCAAGTGAAGATATGAGCTGCAAACGGGGAATTCCACCAAAATAAGTGACTTTAACAAAGGGCAGATTCTTATTACACAGAGCGTGTGAACGAGAATATAGAAAACGGTGAAGCTGATCGAATGTTCACAAGCAACTGTCGTGAGCATCTACGGAAAGAGCTAGGGCAGTGAAACAACTACTAGGCGCTAAATGGTTGGATGTCCGCGACCTTCACAGAATATGGAGTTCGGAGGCTTATTTCCTACCGAGCGAGGTGGCGCAGTGGTTAGCATACTGGACTCGCATTCGGGAGGACGACGGTTCAATCCCGTCTCCGGCCATCCTGATTTAGGTTTTCCGTGATTTCCATAAATCGTTTCAGGCAAATGCTGGGATGGTTCCTTTGAAAGGGCACGGCCGATTTCCTTGCCAATCCTTCCTTAACCCGAGCTTGCGCTCCGTCTCTAATGACCTCGTTGTCGACGGGACGTTAAACACTAACCACCACCACCACCGCTTATTTCCTCTGTAAGGTAGGATAGATGGTGATCTGTGGCCGAAGCAGCACAATGTTGGTGCACACACCTGTGTTTTGGAGCACACTGTTGAACATGCAGCTCTGCAGAAGACCACCCTTAAGTTTTCACAAGTTGACCCAGCGACATCGTCAGTTACAACTGCGGTGGGCACGAGACCATCGGAATTGGACCATCGATCAATGGAAACGTGTCGTCTCTTCGGGCGAATAATATTATCGAGGTGAACGACGTCTCGAAACGTGCAGCCGCCATGGATGCTGGGCTGGCGGGAGCAGTACTATGTTATGGGAGACATTCCTGCTCTTGCGTGGGACCTATGGTAGTAATGGAAAACACGCTGACAGCTGCAAACCCTCTGCATCCCTTCATGGTTGATATCTGACGGTGATGTCATCTTTCAGCAGTATAATTGTCTGTGTCTCGGAGTCAGAACTGTGCTACAGTAGTTTGAGGAGCATTATAGTAAACTCACGTTGATCTCTTGGCGACCAAATTCGCTTGGTGTAAATCCTACGGAACCGTCTGCGTCAGTATCGGGCATCATCACCGCATACGCAAATCAGCGGATAATTATTTACGCAAATTACATGACCTGTGCGTAGATATCTAATGCCACATAGCTCCAAAAAAACTTACCAATAAGCTGTCGGATTCCTGACACTCAGAATCAGTGATGTGTTTCGTTCCAAAGACGGGCAAACAAGCTGTTAAGCATGTGGCCATAATATTTTGGCTCATCGGTGTATATCTGTTTGAACTGACTTGCAGTAGTCACGCAATAGAAACTGGAACAAAAGTTGGCCACACGATTCTTTAACTTTCGTAGTGTCTTAATTCAGTTGCTAAAGGTTTGGACTTCGAATCTAGCAACCAGTTGGAATTGAGGCTTCGGCAAATGTGTGAGTGTGAGCAATGCAGTTGTGCCGACATCCGCTGTGATATACATCACTGACCGTCTGTGAGTGAAATATCTGTGACTTGACCAGAGACTTTAGTTGGTTCATAGTGTCCATGGTGAGCAGTCGTGTGTCTTTTAAATGTGTATATATTCGCCCAGTAAAGAGCAAGCCTACTGCACCTTGTCATATCCCGTTTATATTGTACCTGCATCGTACCCGACTCCCACCTCGGTGACATCGACAATTAACGACAACCTTGTATGAGGTAAAATTCACGATGATACGGTTTTTATACTACGACAGTGTGATACACGAGCAATCGCTGTGTGCCAAAATACGAGCGCCACGCCAATAGCTCCCGTCCTGGACAGTGCTCTGCTTCTCAGCCGACACTTCGATCGCCTACAGTGATCAACTCAGCAAGTGACGTGATTCAGTTTGACTTACGCCAAACAACTGAAAGCAACAGACGACCTACTGTGGGATCTCACTGTCATTCCCGACTTCCAGAAATACTAGGTAACAGTTGATCGGCAACATCTGGGCTATTTCGATTTGCATTCTATCACCACAAACACCACGTTTTTCGCACCACGAACGAATTCGTTCGACCTGGCTTTGAAGCCGATTGCTGCCCGAATTTCGAATATTCACATCGCACTGCAGACGAGTCGGTAACATACTTAAGGGGAGGTTTACTATCTTTTAGCTCAAAAAATCTTTTTTTTGATTGCATTTTTCGATCCACGAAAATGTTTAGAACCCTCCCATGAAACGATTTTTCCGAATGTAGTTGTTGTTGTGGTCTTCAGTCCTGAGACTGGTTTGGTGCAGCTCTCCATGCTACTCTACCCTGTGCAAGCTCCTTCATCTCCCAATACGTACTGCAGCCTACATCCTTCTGAATCTGTTTAGTGTATTCATCTCTTGGTCCCCCTCTACGATTTTTAACCTCCGCGCTGCCCTCCAATACTAAATTGGTGATCCCTTGATGCCTCAGAACATGTCCTACCAACCGATCCCTTCTTCTTGTGAAGGTGTGCCACAAACTCCTCTTCTCCCCAATGCTATTCAATACTTCCTCATTAGTTATGTGATCTACCCATCTAATCTTCAGCATTCTTCTGTAGCATCACATTTCGAAAGCTTCTATTCTCTTCTTGTCTAAACTATTTATCGTCCATGTTTCACTTCCATACATGGCTACACTCCATACAAATACTTTCAGAAACGACTTCCTGACACTTAAATCAATACTGGATGTTAACAAATTTCTCTTCTTCAGAAACGTTTTCCTAGCTATTGTCAGTCTACATTTTATATCCTCTCTACTTCGACCATCATCAGTTACATTGCTCCCCAAACAGCAAAACTCCTTTACTACTTTAAGTGTCTCATTTCCTAATCTAATTCCCTCAGCATCGCCCGACTTAATTCGACTACATTCCATTATCCTCGTTTTGTTTTTGTTGATGTTCATCTTATATCCTCCCTTCAAGACACAGTCCATTCCGTTCAACTGCTCTTCCAAGTCCTTTGCTGTCTCTGACAGAATTACAATGTCATCGGCGAACCTTAAAGTTTTTACTTCTTCTCCATGGATTTTAATACCTACTCCGAATTTTTCTTTTGTTTCCTTTACTGCTTGCTCAATATACAGATTGAATAACATCGGGGAGAGGCTACAACCCTGTCTCACTCCCTTCCCAACCACTGCTTCCCTTTCATGTCCCTCGACTCTTATAACTGCCATCTGGTTTCTGTACAAATTGTAAATAGCCTTTCGCTCCCTATATTTTACCCCTGCCACCTTCAGAATTTGAAAGAGAGTATTCCAGTCAACATTGTCAAAAGCTTTCTCCAAGTCTACAAATGCTAGAAACGTAGGTTTGCCTTTTCTTAATCTAGCTTCTAAGATAAGTCGTACGGTCAGTATTGCCTCACGTGTTCCCATATTTCTACGGAATCCAAACTGATCTTCCCCGAGGTCGGCTTCTACCAGTTTTTCCATTCGTCTGTACATAATTCGCGTTAGTATTTTGCAGCCATGACATATTAAACTGATAGTTCGATAATTTTCACATCTGTCAACACCTGCTTTCTTTGGCATTGGAATTATTATATTCTTCTTGAAGTCTGAGGGTATTTCGCCTGTCTCATACATTTTGCTCACCAGATGGTAGAGTTTTGTCAGGACTAGCTCTCTCAAGGCTGTCAGTAGTTCTAATGGAATGGTGTCTACTCCCGGGGCCGAATATGGAACGGAAATGTTCGTTATTCGCGGTTGAACAAAAAAATGCACCTGCCTGAAATCGGCCTTTTTCACGCACCGGATTTTTTTTTCTTTTGGAGGACGAGTTATTGTACCGGTGCTTTGGAGGAAACACACAAAATTCAAATGAAAGTTTGAACGCGTGTGTTTGGAAGTTAGCCCCCAAGCATTTGCATTCTGGTGCGAAAACTGTGGAGATTGCGACTTTCCTGGCAGTAAGCAGCTTCAACGAAGGGTATTCAGCAATTCTGAAGACCATGACAACGATGGTCGTCACCCTGGGACTCTATTCGACGCAGTTCACCAAGCATTCGGACGACCACCGGATTCAAGCGGCCGAAAACAGCTTGTCACCGGCCGTACAAGCGACTCTGGAGCAGCGCAGGATGGCCCAGATCGAGCAGAACGACCTCTATGAGGAAGAGGAATGACTAGTTTATGGGTCCGGAATAGCAGACTGAACGTAAGTTGCATAATATTGCATTTATATGCAGTCGACACTTCAAACGCGTTTTTCTCGAAATGACTTTTTTTTTATCGCGCGGTATGGTAACTTCAAAATTACTGAACCGATTGGTTTGATTCTTTGTTTGCGACGAAGCTAACTAAATTGTCTCGGAATTGTACTACTTTTATTCCCATCCATCAACTATAAATATTTTTACTTGGCCGACGAAGTCGAAAAATCTATGAAAAAACCCTATTTTTTGCAAATGGCCGCCATTTTGTTTCCTATGGTCCAAATAACTTAAGCGAGATATAACTCCAAAAGAATCTTATATACTTCGCTAACGTCAATTCAATTTCGATTTCAGAAGAGCAGGCTGACCTGTGACACCGTGCGTGGAGGTGTACATCGAAATTTTGTTTCGTTCCGACGGCACTTCCGTCTTTTCTCTTCGACATTTCCGGTCGAAAAAATTCCAGTTTGTAGGGGAAATATCAATAAACATTTTGACTAAATGTGACATTGATATATATAACACATACCGAGAAAAAATTCTGAAAGAACATGCTTTTTTCCGCCCAAAGATTGTAAACCTCCCCTTAATTTCACGAGGACCACCTGAAGCGTGGGCCACAAGTGTCGACAACTTATTTGTAACGATCGGTGTCATAAATGAACAGTTATATCACGAACATTCCACCGAACAGCGATAAAGTATTCATACTGTTGACGAGAATGCTGGCGGCCACATGCCGCCGATTC
The DNA here is from genome assembly GCF_023864345.2 of Schistocerca serialis cubense. NCBI lineage: Eukaryota > Metazoa > Arthropoda > Insecta > Orthoptera > Acrididae > Schistocerca > Schistocerca serialis. The sequence continues at coordinate 658,939,043 of NC_064641.1, read as the reverse complement.
TGCTTCAATGTGATTATTTCCACACAATGGCCGAATCCAAGCGACTGACCGATCATCTCGCTGTTTGGTCCCCTCCTGCAAATCAACCAATCCAACCGACTTCGTCCAATTGATTCCAACTCTGATGTCACGGCGCCTTGCTGGAATGCATGGGCCGAACATACGCCATCCGCGCCGTGTCTGGGTCTTCACAGAACGCCACCAAGCGCGCTGCACATACGCCTGTGCAGAACATCGCCATCCAGGTCCAGCTTGTGCAGCCGCTAAACACAGCCGACTGTGCTGTGCCTAAGCGGAGCCTCTTTTGTCGGAATCAGATAACATACATCACCGCCACTTGTCACAGTGATATCCACTTAGTCAAAACAAACGATTGAGTGCTCAGAAGCCATGCCTCTTGTGCTGCCATGTCTGTGAGGGAGCAGTTCACCATCACTGCACGTGACTGCCCCGTATGACTGCTCAATAGTACCATTTAAATGCTCATCTATTTAAGAGGACTATTCTTGTCGTCTCAGCGCTCTGCCCAGTAGCGTATCTTCTCTCACTTCACTGACAACCACTGCAACTGATCTTCACATCTCTGACTACACACATGAATGTGATCTTTTCGTTGACTTGGGATCTGATGAGTGTTCTGTAAGGCTTCCACTGCCGATGCTCCCACTTCCGAGTACCGTGTTTTCAACTGTGCCATCTGCCTTATCACCTAAGATGAACCACGTTTTGGTGGACACAAGCACTGACAACATCCATTCACTCCTTAACAATTCATCTACAATGGATGAACCTACTGCATTGCAACCACGCAAAGCTGCCAGCTCGTCAGTCACACTGATCCATGACCTGTATTTTACTATGGTCGCCATCTTGGGGCCTCACTTAGACATTTTTTGTCAAAGACGTTATAAAACCTTACTTATGGATGGACATTTTACGTTACTTTCACCTGTCAATGGTCGTTTAACACTCCACTTTCCTGTAGTTTGATACCAACTGCTGCATACAAGGAACCTTTGCCCTGGCGCCTCCACTCTCATCTTGTACATCTCCTTATCAAGATAAACAACAAGAACACAGTCATACATCTGCCGACACACTCAAGGAGTGTCCCTCCTCAGCTGTCTAGATCTTGGCGGTTCACCAATGCTATGCTGAGTGCTGTGCATCATGGAACGCACTCCATATGGAAAACCCATTGGTTCCACAATGTAATAACGACATACCTACTCCCCTGTCCCTGGTGCACGAGCAGCTCATGCCATGACATAAAATAATCATGAGGACAAGAATGGGAGTACATGTGTGACACTGGTTCCACAGATCGGTCATGCCCATACGATTTCTGACTATACCCACTCCCCATTTTACCCAGCAATGGCACTGTCATCAATCCCAGACACAAAGCAGAATACAAACGTTAGTAAACCATGTTTCACCTTGCCATCTGGCTAACCCGCAGCTGATATCATCAGGGATGCTCCTCCAGCCGTGCAGTACACTGTCGACATATCTCTTGTGTGCCACTCACCGCCATTCAGCTCTATCGTCGTCCATACTGACCCAGACACACCTATCACATGTTGACAATGTTCTACAAGACCACTTTCAGGACACATTGAAGGAATAAAACTCAGCACAGTGCCATTCTAGCCCATAATTTGAAATCTGTAATGTTTATAGGAAATTTACGACAGTCCTCAACGAAACCTATCCAGACACTTAGTGTGTGAAAATCGGACCAGGCTTTGTTATTTTCAAAAATCATTTTAGACACGAAACTTTTGACATTAAATAACTTAAGAACTACTTTTGCAATTGAGAGCGCGTTTTTAACCACACACTCATCCTATTTTTGTCTTTATAACTATGTTACTGGCTTTTCAGTAACTAGCGTGGTTCAGTTTTTATTTAAATTAGTCTTATATAACATTTATGCTAGTCTTTCAGTTCAGCTATGGCGGTTTCCCTCTCCACATCTCTCGCCAATTTCCAAGGCGTGTGGGTTTTTCCTGATCACATTTCAGAGCATGGATTTACCTGGCCTCTCCGTTCTGCAGATGTGGTAATTCTCATGTGCACAGTGTCTGTCAGTCCCTGAGGCTGAAAGATGCCACCATCTGTTGATGACACCACGGCACTTGTCTGACGTTGAGCTCAGCCACAACGAGGAATATATGCTCCTTTAGGTCTCAAAACATGCATGTCAGCGCAGCCAAGCCTGTTTCTCCATTGCAACTTGGTGCACCCACATACCTGTGTCTGCTTTTTACAGTTATCAGTCATTCTTATAGGGACGTATCCTCAAACAGTGTACTATGTTCCTGGAGAAGTTGAAACGTCCCCTTAGAAAAATTAATGAATTACTGTGCTGGTAAACCCCTTACGTTATTTGATTTTCAAACAGCTGAGCAAAACTGAACGTACTCAAACATTTCTCTCTTTACTTATTCTGATCATCACTAAACTGACACACAATATTTTTAGCGCAACGCAATCTGACTTTCAATAATCCCTACAAAAGAATGGCCCTAACAATAACTTATACCTTTCATGAATCACTTACCTCACAAATATCTTCGTTACTCGAACTACTGCAATACAGCGTCCGCAGCTCGTGGTCGTGCGGTAGCGTTCTCACTTCCCACGCCCGGGTTCCCGGGTTCGATTCCCGGCGGGGTCAGGGATTTTCTCTGCCTCGTGATGACTGGGTGTTGTGTGCTGTCCTTAGGTCAGTTAGGTTTAAGTAGTTCTAAGTTCTAGGGGACTGATGACCATAGATGTTAAGTCCTATAGTGCTCAGAGCCATTTGCAATACAGCGAGCGCCAATACTGCCAGCTAAATAAAAGATTCTAACTACTGAAGGCAATAACTACTGATAGGCATAGTTAGCAAATGAAAGATTTTGATAGAGAACAAACAATGTATTTACCTTAATAGTGTTCAAAAGTCATTATATACGAGGGCGGTTCAGAAAGTAACCTCCGATTGGTCACAGTGCGGGTTGTGGGGGGGAGTAGCGACGCCATCTGTGCGTTCACGCACTCAACAGGTCAGTCGGCATCAAGCCATGGTCGAGTGAACGTCGTACCTGCGCTAGTTTAGTTTTTGTGGCAGTTTGAAAAGTGTGCTGCAATAGAAAACCCCGCCAAATGTGAAGTGCGTGGTGTCATAAGGTTTTTTACAGCCAAAGGATATTCTGCAGCAGCTATTCATCGTGAGCTTTGTGCCGTGTACGGACCAAGAGTTATGAGTGAAGGAGTTGTCCGTGAATGGGTACGTTTATTTAAAAGTGGACGAGAAAACGTTCATGATGAAGAGAGGAGTGGTAGACCATCATTGGTGACTGACGAACTCGTTCAGACAGTTGATGCAAAAGTTCGTGAAAATCGACGTTTCTCAATGTCGGAGTTGTCTACTGGTTTTCCACAGATTTCTAAGACTCTCTTGTACGAGATAGTGACAGCAAGATTGGGTTACCGTAAGTTCTGTGCCCGATGGGTGCCCAAAATTCTTATCGACCACCACAAAACTCAAAGAATGGCCTCTGCATTAGACTTTCTGTCACGTTATGAGGACGAAGGAGAACCATTGTTAAACAGAATCGTGCCCGGTGACGAAACCTGGATTAAGTACGTGAACCCTGAGACAAAAGAAGAATCAAAGATGTGGGCACATTCAAATTCGCCTACCAAACCAAGAAAAGCCTCGCAAAATTTTTCTGCCAGAAAACTGATGGCAACGGTGTTTTGGGATGCCAAAGGGGTGTTGTTGGTTGAATTCATGGAACGTGGTACGACCATTAATCAAGACGTGTACTGTGAAACAATAAAAAAGTTACGACGGGCTATACAGAACAAACGCCGTGGTATGCTGACTTCCGGTATCGCTTTTTTTGCACGATAACGCCCGTCCTCACTCTGCTCGCAGATCAACGGCCCTTCTTGAGTCCTTCAAGTGGGACGTTATCAACCATCCACCTTACAGCCCAGACCTGGCGCCAAGTGATTATCACCTCTTCATGCATTTGAAGAAATGGCTCGGGTCACAGCGGTTTGATGACGACGAAGAGCTCAAAGATGCGGTCACAGGCTGGCTCCAGGCATAAGCGGGTGATTTTTATGCAGAAGGAATTTCAAAGCTTGTGAAGAGATACGATAAGTGCCTCAATCGCTATGGAGACTATGTAGAAAAATAGTGCAAAGATGTAGTTGTAAGATGTATATATTAAAATATTTTTATTTAACTTGGTGTATTTTTTTAAATCAACCGGAGGTTACTTTCTGAACGGCCCTCGTATATATCAGTTCATGACATCCAGTCTTACAAATTTACTCTCTCTAATGGACACACGTCCAGATCATCCGTTCTCAAAACTCCGCCATCTCACTCCCCACATCCACCACTGCTGGCGGCTCACCTCCAACGGCGCAACGCTACGCGCTGCTCACATCCAACTGCCCAACACTACAATAGCGAATATTCCAACAATGGCTACCAGCCACAGACTGCATACAGCACAGGCAGTGATTTTGATACAGAGCGCTACGTGACGTTACCAACATAAAAACCTAAGCAGCCTACTTACAAAGTGACTCATATTATGTAAGTTTGTATTATATTTAAGTACTGCTTTTAATGTATTAAGATCAAATCTCTAACTTAAATTACATAATTGTATTTATTTTTAACTATCTCAGGTCTCTAAGCGAGAGGAGAGGAGATGATTGTCATACATTTTCTCTGAAATCAGTCTGAGTAGCGCCAGTCACAGAAAGCCTACCAGAAAATGGCCATCCATCCAGAGGAAGATGAGTCTGAACTCGTTTGTGTCAAGGATATTTAATTATTGTATGTTGTACATTATTAAAGAAAAGAGACATGTTTTCTTTTATGTGGATGTTTTGAGATTGTAAATAGTTATTCTACATTCATCTGCAGAGCTGTAAAGTCTGTTTACATGCTGTTAGATGACTTTAGATGGTCAGCCATGGAGAGTGAATTAGACGTCAGGATGACCGTTAATTTCGTTTAATTTACTTCTTTATTCTGGCGCTCAGCCATAGTGCATCAAGAACAGCTTGGTGGAGACGTCCTGTTGCCTCTCATGGAAAGCAATAGCTGCCGACATTGCTGACAGCACAAAGAGCTGGGCAGAGCGTGGCATCACAAGACTACCTCTGTCAGCGGCGTCTCCGGCTGCAGCTGAGATGACAGTGCATCAGCGACGCTGGCGATACCGCAGAGGCAGCCGTGACCCCTCTCCAGCGAGCGGGCGGCTCCCTGCTTCGGCGGTGGCTGGCCCCGTGACTCACGGCAGGCTGCCCCATCCCGTGATCGAACAGCGGACCCCGTACTGCATTCCAGGATGTCGCTCAGGGTGTCGCAGACTCGTGGTGTAGAATGTGGTACTGCGTCAAGAATATCTTAGTACACGAATGACTGAGTACTAATATGCTCCAGACTAGTTCGTTTAGGGCTTAAGGTACGCAGTCTAAACACTTCCGTGGTGGCAAGTGAGGAAAGGCTTCAACCTTCTATAGCGTCCCCAGTGCTATATTACGAAAAGACTTAAAAAACGGTATTTATAAAGAAGAGACATTTAAAAATTGAATTTTATATATATATATATATATATATATATATATATATATATATATAATGTACCCGTAAATAAATAATTTCTCAGTGTTAATTTCGAGTGCAAAGAAATATAACAAAATGATCTAAAGAGACGACAAGATACGCTCTTTTGTTAATTTTTTTAGTCGTCTCCACTTCTTCTCTTGTCTTGGTTGCGTGTAGACGGACGTCTTGCGTGTGCTGGCAAACGTAAGCATATTTGTACTAATTAAACAGATAATATATTCATTTAAAATTATAGTTCGCTTTTAATTTGTAAGAGGTGATCTCGATTTAATGTCCGCCTTCCTTGAATTAACCTTCATTCGAGTAATTTACAGTTCAACAATCGCAGCGGCCGATGCAGCCAACGACGCCATTACGTGGCGATATTAACTTATAAAATTTAGGGGAAGCGAAAAACTCGCCCGCTATTAACATAATATACATTTTTCTCCACAGCCGCCCGACGTTGCAGAAAATACGTAGTTTTAAGGTTCTTATTTTCAGTTCCACAGCCGAGAGCCAGAGCCAGGACTCCGACTACAATGCAATGGTTAACGAAGGCAAGAAAAAATACTCTCGCGCGTGTGTGGGCCGCAATTGTAATTAATAACTAAAGATTTTTTGCTTTAAAGTGAACTGACTAGCCGAGGAAATTAATATGAAAAGTTTATTCCATTGTTCAACTTATATGCTTATGTTTTAAGATTCAGTGAGTCTAACATTCATTAACGTATTAAATAATTTATACTGCAGATTAATATTGTTAAAAAGGAGAACTTCACAAAAGCATTTAATCGTAAATCAAAATTGAATGAAATATCGTTTTTATTAAGACCCACCACGCAAGTCGGCAACAATCAAAATAAAAATAATAATATATTAAATTACGACGGACGAGAGACTTCCTCAGGCGTACTGTAGCGCTGTCTGTTGCTATACCGCTCCAGTTGGCTCTGTTCTGCAACGTCTGTCGGCCATGTTTTGCTTCGTAATGCATAGCACTCTTGCCTGTCTGCAGCTGACTCTGTTGCAAACTCGCTTCCATTACGGTGTATTTTTTGATCAAATACAGTTGATACGCTACAATGCCACTGTTGCAACTCGCTTCCATTCTGGCGTATTTTTTGACCAAATACAATTGATACGCTACAATGCCAATCTGTTATTTTTATAACAGCAAAAAGTTTATGTATTCTGCATGTGATTACTTGTAAGAGTGTAATGAAGCTCAGTCACAAGATTTTTAACATAGTTGAAAAAATGCATTCTTACCAGTTTATTTTTGTGAAGGTACTGGCAAACTTTGAAACCAAATATAAAATTTGTATAAGCCAAAATTTAGTGATTACACGTCATCTGTAAAACGTAACTTTCACGGCCGGAATTGTCACAGTTAATAAAATATTCCCGGCAATTTTGCCATGGTCTAAGGTATTTCACTTCAAAACCCGATGTTTCGTCCCCATCTGCGAAGGAGATTTTCAAGGGGGATCGTAGCGTTGTTTAACGTCCGATTCACATCCTGGCTCGCTAGCGAATATGACAAAACGAACATTTTCAACGAATAGATTATTTTCCTCCTATTAGCTTAATTCTGTGAGAGCCTAAGAAGAACCTCTGATGATTGCTGACAATTGGTCACAAATGTAACAGCGAAGAAAGATTGAAGGAAAATATCGCTGTATGGTGACCACTCCGAACCAACGTACTGAACACAACAACAAGGGGTTATAATGAAATAACAAGCAACCAGTGCTCTTCTTCAGAAGGTTATACCTACCGCATTATCTGCTAGTGTCAGTAATAAAGTGCATACAGCAAAATGACGTGGTCCTAAAAATATACCAAGCAATACTGAATCCATTAATACAACAGGAGCTCTTGGATGCCTACATGTAGTTTACAGTATCAGCAATTCCCTTCAGCAGTGACCAAATGTTCTTCTTAGGCTCTCGTAGAATTAAGCTAACAGGAAGAGAAGTCTTCTTGTTGTTACTTTCGGCGACAGAAAACTAGTCCCTTTCTACGTTGCTACAGAAGCAAGACTTGGGAGAGAGTAAAAAGAAACAGGAACGAGAAGAAAGGGAAAGAGTAAAGGAAAAGGAACGAGAAGAAAGAGAAAGGATTAAGGAGATGGAACGAGAGGAAAGGGAAGAGAGAAGGGAAAAGGAGCGAGAGGAAAGGGAAAGAAACGCGGACTCGAAAGAGATAATAGGCATGACCAAATAACTAAACAAGGCACTTGACGATCGTGATAAGCGTATAGTGGATCACATAAAAGGGGGAAATGGAAAGAACAGGGACACAAATGGAAGAACTAGTCACTCAAAATAAGGATTTGGCTATTAAAGTGACTGAACCGGATTCACAAGTAGGCAGACTAGAAGAAGCTCATCAAACACTTGAAGGCGAGAAAAAAAAGACTAATAGTACTGTAGACGATTTACCCAGTAATCTAGACAAGACAATGGAAACCGAAGTTACCGCAACGCTGCAACTTTTAAACATTGCAGTAAATCGCAAGAAAGATGACCTTAACGCACGACTACCACAGGAGGTGCGTGATACACAGCAGCGTAAGGTTATGGCAGATCGCGAGACTAACGAGAACAGATTTAGAGAACCTGGTGAAACCTCAAATACTAGTTATCGGTGTGGTAACAGCCCCATTAACTCTGCACATGCGAGATTTTCAACCGCAATCAATCTGACAGATACAACCGCTGACGTTGTTGCCAATCTTGACGCATATAAAGCACGAAGAGTCGCTTATAAGAGGCAGTTTCAGACGCCAAGGAAGAGAAAAAGAAGGTACATCCCGTCATTGTCATTAAGAGTTTTAGGAATGTACTGCCTGTCTCTCGGTCAGAAAGACAAAAGTTCCAGTTTGTGATTTCTTTCTTAACTGGCGATGCAGCATTGTGAACGACGGAAATCGCCGACACCGGTCAGAACTTTTCAGAATTTGAAAAGTGATTTCTACCACGCTTCTGGTCGGAGGGTGTTTAGGAACGCTTGCGGATGCAGGTTTATAATCCCTAACCACATAACCCTAGGCAGGGAACTCCACGTAAGTACTTCAAAACGTGCTTTGAAAATTACTTAAAGTAAGACTCGGTATTGGGATGAGCCAATGTCTCCGAGAGATGTACTGCGAATACTGAAAGGCAGACTACCAAGTCTCATTAGGGAAAAACTTTTCCATGACACTGATATGGTCCTGGTACAGTTTATGGCCACTGTTGACCCACTTGACCTCATACAGGAGGATGCAAAGCGAAGCGCAACAGGGAACAGTGGCAGGATCCATAATAACTTTCACCAAACTAGAAATCAAAATGGAAACAGTCCAAGGAAAAACGGACACCAAAGAGACAATGATTCTGTGCCTGGGCCAATGACAATTACCAAAACTGGCACGGAAGTCAAGGAAATTATGGAAGTAATGATAACGACAGTCCCCGTGGGAATCTGTTTAAGAACGGGGGCAACAACTTTAATAGAAAGATGAGAAATGTAGGGAGCTATAACGACTCATTTCAATCCAAGAATATGAGGGAGATGAATGAACAAGGACAAAAGGCAGGGCCAGAAAACTGCCATTCAAACCAAACACCACAGGGTAGGAACCATCTTGTGAAAAACATTAACGTTATACCAATGCCAGCTCCTATTCAACAACCACAGTGGCCACTGCCACAGAATGATACGCAGCAATCTCAATAGTGTCAAAATTGTAGAAGTGGAGGATGCCCCACAAGCAAGTGCATCGCAAACGTCAAACTCCACACGCATGACCAGCGTAAGCCTTCCGGATGTGGTCGTGGGGGCACGGATGGGAGCAGATGATGCATAAACGTATACATGCTCAGATACAAGAAAGGGCTGGATCTGAAAGAAGGACTGTGCGCTGATCCGAAAAAGTGTGATCAGCGAGATACTGAGTTGGTATAAGCCGTAATCAAAGGAGACATGAATGTGATTATTGAAACTAATGATAGTGTATCCGTTGTGGGCTACGTCCTATTCAAGTACATCAATCAGGTGAATAAGTTGCCAACATTGCCAGTTCAAAATTGTAGAACTGTATGAGCCATACGTGGACGCATGCAGCGAATTCAGTCAGGTACAGGCCATCTTTCTAGTAGGAAACAAAGTGGTAGGATGCTCATTCCTCGGTGTGAAAAATTTAGCAGTTCTGTGTATTCTAGGCTGGGAATTTTTAAGATAAAAGGATGCAAAGATCAAACTTTCTCGATCTGTCTGCTCACTTATGAGCGAACGAAGGTTAGTTGAACAGGCAATGATAAAAACAACTGCTTTACATGGACAGTATCGCAGAAGGTTGAAGGTAACCAATATCAACCTAAACTATTGCATGTAGCCAGTGTCTATACTCGGGAAAATTACCCGTGTAGAATTGAAAACGGCGAAACTGAGGCCGACTCCCCAAGAAAAAAACGTAGATGCAGAGGTCATCGAATCGAGTTATCTCGATGGTAAACAGCGGCAACAACTCGTACGGTTATTGAAACATTATGCAATGTTATTCTCCGAAAAACCAGGGATAATTAAGTGATAATCATAGCGTGTAGGCTTTCACGGCCGGCGTCTTCAGTAATTAAAACTTCCGGGCTAAGAGGCCGTGGTCCAATAGTAGAAATACTTCTCCCTGACGTTTCGTTGCCAGCTGCGGGCAACATCATCTGAGGTGAGTCTACGACTGGCTGCTAGGCCGTGGAGGTCCTGTTTATATAGAGCGTGTAGAGGGCGCCACCAATCGCCACGTGTTGTCACCAGTAAAACTATCTCTGGCTGGCCCGCTACGCGTTCTATATAAACAGGACCTCCATGGCCTAGGAGCTCCCGCCCCATGTGTCTCCTGCCTCTTCGTGAACCCAAGGTTGCCCCTCTTCTCTTCATCCCGCCGCTTCCCCAGCTGCCCCATGCTCTCCCCTCCTTTTCCATCCTCTCTGACCTTTCCCTCGGCAGGTCCCGCCTGGTAGTTTTATTCTTCGTCGTGTGTGCTCCAAGTGGGTTTTAAGTGTGTTGTTTCGGAGTGTTTTTAATATTGTGGCCAACTTTTAACCTGTGCTTGCGCATCCAGTGTCTTCTCTGTGTTTTAAGAATCGCCAACTGTGTTTTTTAACTTTCTGGTGACTTTTTTAACTGTCCCCAATGAACTTCTACATGTCAGTGTATTTTTACCTCCATTTTCTCCCCTTACTCTGTTTTATGTTCCCCTTTTTTACCTCCTGATGTATGTATTATTTTATTCTTGTTTTAGTTGTCATGTCACTCGGCTGAAGAGCGGCGGATTGTGCTGCTGACAGCCCTCCCCTGCCCATATGGGGCAGGGGCATGAAATCACAATAAAGAAAAAAAAAAACAAAAAAAACAGGCCTAGCAGCCAGTCGTAGACTCACCTCAGATGATGTTGCCCGCAGCTGGCAACGAAACGTCAGGGAGAAGTATTTCTACTATTGGACCATGGCCTCTTAGCCCGGAAGTTTTAATTACTGAATTAAGTGATACATTGACGATATGCAGGTAAAATCTCAAGAGATCTATTGCCTTGCCACCTATTCGGTACCATGGAATAAAAACGAGGTAGTGTCTAAGGAGATACAGCGTGTGGTTTAATGGAGGATAATAGAGACTTCCTTATCTCGCTATAGCGGTCCGTTAGTCGCTGTCCCCAAATCTGATGGTAGTATAATCCTCGTGCTTGATGCGCGCGATATCAATATGATTTTCGTACCAGTGCGAACCTGACCTTAAAATGTGGAAGAGCAATTACAAAAATTTTAAGGAGCACAGTATTTAACGAGCTTTGATTTAAAAGCTTCGTTCTGTCATGTCTTACTTTCAGCAGAGTGTAGGAAGTATACTGCCTTTAATTTTGCTGGTCCAAGTTATCAGTTTAGAGTGTTACCCTTCTGACTCAATATGAACAAAGGAGTCTTCATTGGAGCTGTAGATACAGTCATAGGTGTGGACTTGCTAGATAAGATAACACTCTGTGTTGATGATTTATTTCTAGCTATAATGTCATGGCCAGAATATTTAGACTCATAGATCGTGTTTTAAAGAGATTTGCCGAGGCGGGTGTCGTGGTAAATTTAAAAAAAGTTGAAATTTGGACAAGAGGAGATAATGTTCTTGGCTCACATTATCTCGCCTACAGGGACAATACCTGATGCGGTAAACTTGATGCGATATGGCATTTACATTACCCAAGCATGAAGAAACAGTTAAAATCTCTCCTAGGTATAGAAGTTTTTTAGACGTTTTGTGCCTGCACAGGTGCTGAACTATAATGCATTGTGAAGCCTACTAAGAAAGAACACACCTTGGTATTTCCCTGAGGAGTGCAAGACATCCGTCAATAGAATCAGAGAGGCTCTAGTCAATTCTGAACTACTACATCATCCAGAAATGACGAGGGACTTTCATTAGCGACAGATGCTTCGACCAGTGGGCTAGGAGCATATTTGTGCCAGGTCAATCAAATCTCGGGACAAACTGAAGTTAAAATTATAGGGTCATTTCATATCTGGTTGTGAACGAGGATATTCTGCAAACTCGAGATATTGGCTATAGTTTGGGTGCTAAAGAAGTACCATTATTATATATGGTAAACATATAGTCAGTGGTCTTCTGCGACCATCAATCCCTGAGTTTTATCTTATCGTGCAAATTGTTACATGCAGGCCAATCTGGTGGGTATTAGTCTTGAAAGAGTATGACTTTGAAATGAGACACATGAAAGGAAAGGACAATGTGGTGATGGATGCTTTGTCATGTTTGCCACAAGAATTGCCTAAATTCACAGAACGTGTCGAGCTATCAACCGCATATAAGATTCTATTGATCGAAAATGCGAGGTGGAGACAAGCAGATCTGAGGATGAGTAAGAACATAAGAGACCATCAAGATGCAGATCCATATTGGGAGAAGGTAAAAGATGTATTATAAAGTAATCCAGGGAGTGGCATTAGTAAGCATTACAAGCTGCAGAACGATGTTATATTCTACAGGTACCACACTGATACGAAGCATTGGTGTGTATGTATCGCAGCAGAGAGCATAAATAATGTTATTTGGTATACACACAGCAGCTGAGGTCACTTTGGCATAAAGAAATGCGCAACTAAAATAGCTACCTGTTGTTATTTTCCCAATTTGTGTGAATGTGTTATGTAGTTAATAAGGTCATTTCTGGTCTGTCAGAGGGTAAATCCGACTAACTGTAGTATGTTTAATGAACCACATGCCATTATACCATCACAACCACTACAATTACCTGGTGTCAATGTGATGGACCCTTACCCATAGCTGGGGGGGGGGGGAGGCACTAATTGCATGGTAGCTATTTATGATGTATTCTCCAAGTGCATGAGGCTCTACCCTACCAGGAATTTTACATCCACTTCCATTGTAAGAAAATTAGGGAGTGACTACATTCCAGAAATAGTGAAACAAGTCACCTTCTTGACAGGCAATGGTGCTTACTTTAAAATAATAAATGGAAGACTTTTATAAGGGAACAAGGTGTTAAACACATTTTCATACCCATGTTTAACCCAGAGCGAACCTGACTGAAAGACTCTTTTTCGAGTTCAGCCACTTTGTAAGAACTTACTCACCAACACAGTGTACTAAGTGCATGCAGTACATACCTCTATTTGAGAATATTTACAATAACTTACCCTGTGAGTCAACAGGATTCACACCCACTGAGCTCATGTCATCAGTGGCTGAATGTAATGAATGGTTGAAACAATTATCTTAAATACCTAGATAGGTGGTGAGGGAAGATAAGTTCTGGCAATTTTTACTATCTATAATTAAATGTCTCAACTTAGGAGCCAAAAACACCATTAAGCAGCAGAGCTCAATACATGAGTATCATGAAGGCAATCTGGTCTTACTGGGAGCTCATCCTAAAGCCTCTATCATAAAGAAAATTAATAAAAAGTGGCAATTATTGTTTACAGGGCCACATTTAAGTGTGAAAATACTTCATGAAAGTTGTTACCTTTGGTAACTCAAGGACACTAAAGGTGAAAGGTCTATATCAACACTAGGATTTAAAACCTTTTATTGCCCTGAAAAAATTGATACTAAAGGTCTGATAATAAGAAAAACAAGGCTTGTATTTTTGTATATGGTTAGCAATGGTATCACATTTGTATTTGGTTTATTTATATTTAAGTATGTTTATAGTATTAAGGTTTTTCAAGTATTGTGAAGTTTAAATATTTAATGACGTGCCTAACCATGAGCTGTCATTCTTAAATATCACATATGATATGACTACATTTTATATACAATGACGGTGTAGGAGCCGTGTTAGCAATTTCGAGTCCACTTGAGTGAGCCCTAAGTAAACAAATATTGCATTTATTACCTATTTCCAGTTTTGAACTGGTTTGTAAGTAATTGCATGTCATTGGGGATGAGATCTAATCTAATTTTGGACATTTCGACACTTTCATCCATTTTTCATAACTGTTATATTCTTTCTATATGAAGCTTCCATCATATTATAGTGAAGCTCGCCAGGATGCGACTGTTTTCCATATTTAAATATTACACTACGACATTAGATTATGGAATGACCCTGTACGAATGATTGTGAAAGCACAACAATTATTTAGTCCAGATGACCTAATAAGTGGTAGGGTAACAGGGGTTCTGGGGGATTTTGTTAGTGCAGGCAGCATACATTGAGAGGCAAGCATACATTCAGGGCTAAACCTACTATTCTCTTTTGATTGACAGGTCTGCAAAGTGGCTATTGACTATGACCCCCTGGGGATCCTTCATTCCAAGAAACCCGATACCCCTCTCCCTCCCTCTCCTCCTCCTCCTCCTCCCCACCTCCTCTCCACCCCTCTGACAACTCCCCTTGTTGATCCAAGTACACGTCGAAGCCCGATTTATTAGAATAGCCCTCTCCCACTTTATCAATTTGATTGACTAATTAATTAAATTGTTCAATTAACTAACCCCTGCTCCTGTGGTAAAACCATCAGCTCTACCTTCCTACCTTCACCAGGAAACTGACAGGAAAAGACTCAGTTGATTGGCTATTTCGTGGAGGGGGGGGGGGGGGTGGATTGGGTTGTTCTTGAGGGAGGGGGACCAGACAGCAAGGTCATCAGTCTCATCGGGTTAGGGAAGGATGAGGAAGGGAGTCGGCCATGCTCTTTCAAAGAAACCATCCCGGCATTCGCCTGGAGCGATTTAGGGAAATCACAGAAAACATAAATCAGGTAAATCAGGATGGCTGGATGTGGGACTGAACGATCGTCCTCCCGAATGCGAGTCCAGTGTGCTAACCACTGTGCCACCTCATTTGATGGTATTTGGTGAGGAATCATTTGCATTGTGTTCAATATTCTTTAAACACTTTCTGGTAGAGAAGACAATGTGTGGAATATTGTTTGTTTAAACAATTTATTGGATACAAGGGGTGTATGGAATATAGTTTATTTATTTATTTAAATACACTGGCAGTAAATTGATCGAAATGTATAGAATATAGTTTAAACAAGTTCTTGTAGACAAGGAAATGTGCGAAATATTATTATTTAAACAATTTAGGGGATACAGGGCTCTGGCTGGAATACAGTTTATTTATATTTTTAGGGAATTTGATGGGCAAATTGACTGCAGTGTATGGAATACTGTTGGTTAAAACATTTTGAGGACAACAAGACAGTATGGAATATTTAAACAATTGCGGCGCTGTTTTCGTTCCAGTCACACAAGGAGTACCATCAACATAAATCACCACACGTAATTACACTTTTAAAAACCTTTCGATCATGAAGCACACTCCATCTGTCGGCTCGCACTGTGCACCAGCCGCCTTGCGCATGTCCCGCAACTGCTCTCGACTGTTGCACAGCACCTGCCTCATGCACCACACAGAGCGGAAGTAGCGCTAATCCCCAAACAAAAACTTCAAGTGGCCGCAACCATTTGATGTTTTATACCTGAGAAATTCCTATCGAAACACATGCTCTCTCACTCTTCCTCTTCCACTCTCTCCCAGTCTCAAGTGGATATTTCCTGTTTATGTGAATCATCTTATACAAATACACACAGACTAAGATGTCCACCCCACCCCTCCTCCCTTCCATCCCCTCTCCCCTACCTACTCGCCACTCACGCACACCTGGCGTTGGTAGTTGACACATCCCTTTGTTCTGCTATGGAAACCAATAGTGAATGGAACAAAGACATTAGAGAAGAAGTAGGTAGCATCTGTCATGTGCCACACTAACCCCACCTTTGTCCTGAACAAAGTAGTGGGTACCTGGTGAGCCCCCCAGCTGCAAACTTCTTGGATATATTCCCTCACTCTTATCAGATTGATTGTCTAATATATTAAATCGATACCCTTTGGGTGCAGCCAGTTTCTTCCTTATATCCTACTAGGATTGGAATACTTGGTGGAATTCAATCCTGCGACTGCCCAGTTTCCCCTTGCATCCTATTGGTGGATACTGGCACAGTTAGGTCATTTGGTAGCAAGTCCATTATGTTGGAGGTAGCTGAGAGTTTCAAATTTCAGCTTAGTTGCATGCTATGTCCCTAAACAATTTGCAGGAGGGACTGGACAGATGTGGTCTCGCAGTGCAACTATCAGAAACAACGAATTGATGGGGAATTTGACATTGTGACTAGGTTTTTAAAGCCCATAGAATTCCTAAATTGGTTTTCCCTTCTACATTCGGAAGGAGGAAGAAGAGCGTACTATGTGATAGTGTAGAGACAACAGCAAATACCACTGCAAGATAGAATCCATTGCGATGTATTGAGAAGTGCTAAACGTAACACACCAGCCAAGGAGGGCATCCAGGGATGATTGGAGTGGTAGGAATTCTGATTTTATCAATTCATCCAGTGCCTACATTTGGCAGTGATCGATATTGAATCGCTCAATTTTCCATGGAGAATACATGCGACACACTCAATCACGGAGACAGCCCAATGGATACTGAGTATTAGTACTATTTAGCTATCGAGAGGGCACTGCCTGTGTACTTGCCCCTGTAGCTGCGGGCGAGAACCGACTAGTCAGCCAGGCAGAACTTTTCTTTGTACCTTCCACTTGTGAGAACCTGAAGCCGGAAATGACGATTCGTTCTGGCCACAGTCCACCTGCACCACACACACAAAACATACCAAACAGAAACCACTTTATCACTGTAATTACTATTAAATATTACGATTGCATCCCCAATGATATTCGACAATGAGCAATGTATTGGAAATACCTCCTACTGACGGCTGTGGCTCTGGAAATATCAATATCTGTATTCCTCTTATGACTGGGCATAATTTTACAGGTAAAATCCTTCACCCCCCCCCCCCCCCTTATGGCTAACAGTGCATTGAAATTGCGATCGCTCACATCAAAACCATAACTCCCTTACGACCGAACATAGTCATTTTCTTTGCACATGTGGGATTAGTGGTCACAGTGACTTTGCACCACAACACGAACTTTATAAACCTGTCAGTCACTAGCAATCCGTCACATATCTCCTACTAAGTGTAATACTTAGTCGAAGCTAAATGCTGCTGGCACCAAAGAATATTGAGCGAAAATCTGATATGGATGGACATACATCATTTGTTTTTCTTGTGAGTGGTACCAGTGTTCATTAGGGAAAGAGATGTAACCGTCTTAAGAGAGACCAGATGTTAAAAACTCGATCGCAAAGACCATGTTACTATCACCCGGCATAAAAAGCTGTCTTGGTCCTACAGGCACAAACAAGTATCGCTAACGATATCCATGTGAAAAACTACACACGCTTTATAAATAGAGGTACATTATTGTTTCCGAATGAACTGGTCTTCCACACAAATATAGCGACACCGAAAGCAGACGGTAATCTCGAGGTGTATATTAACAGACCGAAAGTGCAGATGCATGTTGGCTCTGGTGTAGTCTCGTAACAGAATCACCCTTATCGCCGAATTTAGAAATTGATTCTGCTAAGCAACGTGGTATTAAGCTGATGCAGCTCACTCTTGCCGCTGCTTAATATTTGCGTGTACTCTGTTATCCGTATGTCTGTGACTGTGCATGTGTGCGGATAGCTCTCATGACCCAGAGTAGACCCGAGTTAGTGTTCGAGTGTGGATCCACCACACGTTGTATCCAGAGCGATGTTCAGATGCAGATCCACCATACGCCACTTCCAAGATAGGCTTTGAAGGTGCCTCCACCATGCATTATATCCCGAGCAATGTTCATAGGCAGATCCACAGTACACTTTATCCAGGATAGTGCTCAAAGGTGGATCCACTATACATTACATCTGGAGATGTGTTCCATGTCTGAAGAAGGATCCACTACAGGTTACATCTGGAGATGAGCTCTACATCTGAAGGAGGATCCACTGGCGGGAGGACAGGGTCATGGAAGCCATCCGCAACACACACACAGACGCATACATACAGAAAACAGACCAAATCCAATGTAACTGTAGAATATGTGATTGGGAGGATCTGGTTGGATTTGAGTACAGTGATATACTATGCCGTCCGATAAGAAAAATAGTGCATTTACACTAGGTGTTGATAACTGTACTACATTTACAAGCAAAATGTAGTGAGAAGTAATGTAATGATTGTGAAATGATAAAATTACAAAAACTGAAGGTAAATACGGCAAAATGTGGGGAAATTCAGGGGGAATGAGGGAGTATTTGCATGTCTTCTGCATAGTGCAGGAAAATCCTTGTGTATGGGAACGAGTACGTGACAGCAGGAGTAAAAGTTGACATGGAAGCACTGAGAACCAGGGAAACAGTCAGTTTTCATTGACAGCGATAAGAGGGCTGGAATAGAAGGTTTAACATGGATGACCATCAAATGTAGAGAAAGAAATTTGTGTATATCGGATCACAAGCCCAGGCCTGTTAATAGCAATCTTGTTATAGATTTTTGCAAAATATCCTTAGCTAAGAAGCGTTGTATTACCAGCTGGGGGGACTGTAACATACAGCTATAGAATGGTTCGCATATTACAACTTGTGTAAGACTGTTTAGGTGTTTTAAACCATAACAAACAGTATCTACATTGTGCATCTCTGTACTCTCCTCCAATCACAAACATGCAGTGTCAGCTAACAAATACCTTACAGAACAATTGCAATATGGTTTTTTAATAAAATTCTACCGTGTGCCTACTGAGCTAACAGCGATACGTGCAAGTTGACTGCTGTCACTGATGCTTTCCTGGAAAAGAGGACCATCTGCCTCTAAACTGACATGTATTTGCGTTAAAGGGTGATAGAGAGTAGATGTAGTGATCGGTTTAGAGAGGTTGTAACTATGTGTGATTTAATGGGAGGCTGATGATACATTCTAGAGAGAAGGAGATATTGCTGCTGGTCATTTAACACGCATTTAACTATTTTTTCCGTTATTCCCTTGGGGTGCATCAGTTATACGGTATAACTTGCGATCGACTTGTATACAATTGCGTGTACTGTGAGTGAGTTACAGTGCTACCTACCAGCAGTTATTAACAGCAAACGTCTCCATACCACAGCCAGCAAGGGACTGTCGTATGTGATGAATCGTTTTCATTGATGGCAAACCTGTTTCAACACCCTTCTCTAGGCGAATGAAGATGTAGGTAAGTACTCCATTTCTCTGCCACTTCTTGGACATATTCCAAGTTAGTGACAGTTGTTTGTGAGGTACTGCAAACTCTATGAACACATTTGCTTGACTAATGCCCTGTTTAAGGAGTTAATTTAGCATGGCTCGTAAGCTGACATGTCAAACACCGCTGCTATGAGTTTGTATGTTTCCTTGTAAGAGGCATTTTCCGTTGCTAATGATCATTTTAAAGGACTAGTGGGAGCATAGCATAATTTACGAACCATAACTGGATGTGAACAGTGGGCGCTATGCATCTTCAGAAAGCTATATTGTGCATGCATCGCAAAGAATCTATATTTTTCTTTGGTGTAGGGGGAAGTAGTTTTATTATCTTAAAGTTTGTCACTGTATTGAGCGGGATACAAAACTTACAGTGAGAATTGACGTCAGATGATGGACATATATACCCTGCATTAGAGTTTTAAGAGCATTGGACTCTACTGGACTCATATTTAAGAAACCACACGGCTTTAACATCATAGCAGGTTTAAGTGCAGAACCGTGTAGCCTGTGGAGTGCATGTGTGTATGTTCTATGATCATTTTTCTCTTGCTGATACTAAAAAAATACTTTATAATTAAAGGTGCAGATGATTTACATAAAATGATTCAAACTCCATCTGTCTGGAGCTCCATCATGCATAAACCACACGTCCTCCACAACTGGCTGTTATATCATCAGGACACTCTCATAACTACTATACATTAACAAGGGATGCTATCCTCCTCTACAAGCGCTCATCTGGAGAGATCTTGTGCACTTCGATGGGAGGTGAGAGTAAGATCGGTGAGGAACAGCCTTCGCTGAACAGCAGTTATTGACTCAACTCGCTCTGGTCCTTCTTTAGACATGGAATGTAGTGGGTATATTACCCTTCTGCTCTTTGCTGCAAATTAAATCAGCGACAGTGTTGTAGACATGGTTGGTCAAAGACAATGTGGGGAGCTCTTTCAATCTCCAAATTTATCCTAAGAATGCGAGAATACTCTGTAACTCTCATCCACATAGGCAGAGATGGGCAAACGTAATCGTAAATTACCCATGATCGAAGTGTTAGAAATTTGTAGATAACCTAACTGCATCGGTACAGGATGCTGTCTGGTATACTTTGGGGTATATGTCTGGGAATTAACTATGAATGGGTGTAGTGCAGAGTCGTCTACCTACATTCACAATCTAGTATATGGTACACCGAAAGTAATGGGGGGGGGAGGCGGGGGATTAATGATGATACAGAAATTGGGAAGCATGCCGCTGTGTCATTGGTTGGCGTTGAAATTGCGGAAAAACTGATAAAATAGCTAAAATTGATCGCACCGTCAGCTGTGGTGCTTATTATGGTACATTGTCCCATATCAACAGTGTCTTTTCCCTCCCACCTGTCCACTGATATGCTGTTGATTACCATATAATGATTGATTGACACAACTTGTTTGAGATGGAGAGAGTCTTGGTGGAAACAACATCTGTCAGCACCGAATAAGTGCTCGTGTATATGGCTGCAACATAAGGAATCAATAGAAATGGAACCCCCTAGGCACTTGCAGCCCCATCACTGTGAGAGGCAAGATTAAATGTTGAGGTAATCAAGTTTGGGCGGCTGTTTGGAAACGCTCCACAATGCTGCAAACTCTTCCATATACTGTGCTGTCTTCAATATTTATGTCAATAAGAAACACCAACTCTCTCTTTTACACTGAAGTGCCAAAGAAACTGGTATATAATGCATATTCAAACACAGAGATATTTAAACAGGCAGAATACGGTGCTGCAGTCAGCAACGCCAATATAAGACAAGTGTCTGGTGCAGTTGTTAGATAGGTTACTGCTGCTACAATGGCAGATTATCAAGATTTAAGTGAGTGTGAATCTGATGTTATGGTCGGCATACTTGCGATAGGACACAGCATCTCTGAGGTAGCTATGAAGTGGGGATTTTCTTGTACGACCAATTCACGAGTGTACTGTGAATATCAGGAATCCGGTAAAACATCAAATCAACATCGCTGGCGCCAGAAAAAGATCCTGCAAGAAAGGACCAATGACGATTGATGAGAATCGTTCAGCGTGACAGAAATGCAACCCTTCTGGAAATTGCTGCAGATTTCAAAGCTGGACCATCAGCAAGTGTCAGTGTGCAAACCATTCAATGAAACATCATCAATATAAGCGTTTGGAGCTGGGGGCCCACTCGTGTACCCTTGATGACTGCATGACACAAAGCTTTACATCTCGCCTGGGCCCTTCAACACCGACATTGGACTGTTGATGACAGGTTGGACGAGTCTCGTTTCAAATTGTATCAAGCAGATGGGCGTGTACGAGTGTGGGGACAACCTCATGAATCCATGGAGCCTACATGTCAACAGGGCACTGTTCAAGCTGGACTCTGTAACGGTGTGGGCATGTGTAGTCAGAGTGATGTGGGACCACTGATACATCTAGATACATCTCTGACAGGTGACATGTATGTAAGCATCTTGTCTGATCTCTCGCATCCATTCATCTCTATTGTGCATTGTGACGGACTTGGGCAATTCCCGTAGGACAATGTGATACCTCAAACGTCCGTACTTGCTACAGAGTGGCTCCAGGAACACTCTTCAGAGTTTAAACACTTCCGCTGGCCACCAAACTCCACAGACATGAACATTGTTGAGCATATCTGGGATGCCTTGTAACGTGCTGTTCAGAAGAGATCTCCACCCTCTGGTACTCTTACAGATTTATGGACAACCCTGCAGGATTCATCTTGTCACTTCCCTCCAGCACTACTTCAGATATTAGTCGAGTCCATGGCATATCATGTTGTCTTACTTCTGTGTGCTCACAGGGCCCTACACGATATTTGGCAGGTGTACCTGTTTCTTTGGCTCTTCAGTGTATTTCAACCATTCTATGTGTTGTGGGAGCAGTATAGGTTAGACCATGTGATGTCCAGCTTTCCGTGAGAGTCAATGGATGAAAATGTGTTAGTGTCAGTTTATCACATGACACAGACTGCAAGGTTGTGATGGAAAAAATAAAATGCATGGTGGCATACAAAGCTGTTGTCATGCACTGCTTCGAAGTGTTACAGCAGAAAAAACAGTCTATCAAACTGTTTCTGAAAGAACAAGAGGAGGAGGAGGAGGAGGAGGAGGAGGGTAGTGTTTAACGTCCCGTCGACAACGAGGTCATTAGAGACAGAGCGCAAGCTCAGGTTAGGGAAGGATGGGGAAGGAAATCGGCCGTGCCCTTTCAAAGGAACCATCCCGGCATTTGCCTGAAACGATTTAGGGAAATCACGGAAAACCTAAATCAGGATGGCTGGAGACGGGATTGAACCGTCGTCCTCCCTGAAAGAACAAGACAGAGACCCTATCTTGCAATTGACACTCGTCTGTGTAAATGACTTCGATCGCTGGCCATCTGCTCCAATAGACCAAAACCTGTATATTTAATAGAATTGCCACATATGCTTGATGTCAGCCCGCAACCAGTATTTATTTTCGATGTATCGGAAGAGAGGGACATCTGGTGTTGCATATTTTAAATGATTCCTCACATAGCACATCATCTGCTGTCTTCATTCTCAGTCACTCATTATCCTTCCTTGCCTGTAGCCCCATGAATTTGTCATAGAAACTCTGTTACACTCTCTACATGGTATCAAGGTAGCATGCGTTATATATACTGTTTGTTAGCGTGGGAAAGATTTACCGCCAAAAAGAGGAAGTTCCAAGTATTGGCGTAATACCACGTTCCTTAGCCGAATCAATTTCCAAATTAGGTGATAAGGGTGATTCTATTACGAGCTGCACATGCACTTTCGGTCTGTTAATGCTAGACTTAAGATCAACATCTATATGCAGTGTCATGGTATTTGTGTGGTAGACCACATCTACAAGGAGCAATATCATACCTCGATTTATAAAGCATGTATAGTTTTTAACATGGATACTGTTAGTGATAGTTGTTTCTGCCTGTAGAGCCAAGTCCACTTTCTATGCAGGGCGACAGTAACATGGTCGTTGCGACCGCGTTTTTAACATCCGGTCACTTATAAGACGATTACATCACTCTTGCTAAGAGACACTGGTACCACTCGCAAGAACTACAAATGAGGCACGTCCATCCATCGTGGATATTCGCTCAATATTGTTTGCTACCACCATCAATCAGTTTCAATGAAGTATTGTACTTAGTAGGGAATATTTGATAGATTCGCGGTGATTGGCAGGTTTATAAAGTTTGTGTTGTGGTGTAAAGTTACTGTGACCACTGATCCCACATGTTCAAAGAAAATGACTCTGTTCGGTGATAAGTGAGCTATAGATTTGATGGGGGAGATCGTGATTTCAGTGCATTGATAGCCATAAGGAGGGTGAAGGATTGTTACCTGCAAAATTATGTCCAGCCATAAGAGGAATATAGATATTGATATTTCCAGAGTAACTTCCAGTGTAATTGCTAGTGGTGGGTTACATTGACGGTACTCCTTGTGTGATTGGAATAAAAAAAATGCTCCAATTGCTTAAATATTCCACACTGTCTTGTTGTCCTCAAATTGTTTAAACAAACAGTATTCCATACATTGCAGTCAGTTTCCCCAACAAATCCTTCAATTAAATAAATTGTATCCCATAAATTGTTTAAACGATATTCCATATAGTGCATTCTATTTCCCAACAATTTCTTTATATAAATAAATAAACTATACACTGCCTAGTTTCAATAAATTGTTTAAACAAACAATATTGCACATACTGCAATCGATTCTCCACGAAACAGTCAATCATTAGTCTCTTTTTCCCGCCAGTTTCCAGATGGGAGGTGGGAGGGGAGGGCTGGTAGATTTACCAGAGTGGCATTGATTAGTTAATTGATCAATTTAAATAATTTGTGAATACAATTGATAAAGTGCAAGGGGGCCATTCGAGTAACTCAGGCCTGGAGGTGTACTTGTATCAGCGAAGTGAGTTCCCATAGTGGTGGAGGAGGACGAGGGGAGGGGGAGGAGGAGGGAGAGTGGGAGGTTTGGAGGGTTTCTTGGAAGGTCTGATTATCCTCAGGGGCTCATACTCCACTTAGCAAAACAATAGGTTAAAGACCTGTCAATCAAAAGAGAACAATAGGATTGTCTCCCAATATATGGTTGCCCCTGAATGTATGCAACCCACACTAACAAACGCCCCAGCACCTCTGTTACCCTGCTACTCTAAAAGTCAGCTTTTCGACATGGAGGGACACTTGATTACTTTCTAAAATGGTCATAAGTAACAGTGAACAACATATTGTAAATGAAGAAATGTGACATCCAGATACTAATTACATTCTGTGTGTGCAAACGACCTTTAAAAATGAAAATACTTCTAGTGTTTCCTTTCATCATGTGCAATGTATGAACTTCATGATGTATTGAGTAGATTCTAAGTATAAAAAAAGAACTGTGAGTATGAAACTGTGCTATGATTGTAGGAACACTCTGTGCAAGTGATTACACTGTGAGTGCTGCTAAGGAACATAACTGCATAATCACAGCAGGCGAGTGACTGATGTATCAGTCAGTGATATTCTGTTTGTAGCTGATGACTTTATTTAGTTTAAGAGTCGCATCCAACATCTATAGTTATGAACTGTGTTAACGAAAATTGGATCTGTGCTGTATGAGTTGAAACAGACTGTTTACATTCCAAGCTGCCAGTGACAGTTGGAATACTGGCATCTGAACGTTGCAATGCCAGGTGTGCCAAATGTGAATTCAAAAAGCAATACAGACGCATTACGATTGTAATGAATGCTGACCATAGTGTATACCGACGGTGTGGGCTAGTGAAGTGCGGTGATGGATAAGAAAGTAATAAAGCAATGCTCTCTGTAGAAGAATTAAAACAGTTAATGCCTACATCCTAGAAATGTACGAAATACTAGCCTGAGTAACTGCTTCAAACTACACACAAAAACATTATCCACACTTGCAAAATAACTGCAGAATGAGGGGAAAGTTCAAATGGTTCAAATGGCTCTGAGCACTACAGGACTTTACTTCTGAGGTCATCAGTCCCCTAGAACTTAAAACTACATAAACCTAACTTACCTAAGCACATGACACACATCCATGCCCGAGGCAGGATTCGAACCTGTGACCGTAGCGGTCACGCGGTTTCAGACTGCAGAGCTTAAAACTGCTCGGCCACCCCGGCCCGTGAGGGGAAAGTAATCATGACTCTTTTCAGTTAAAAGAACAATGCTAAAAAGAGTATTAATGTATTAATGCTGTGTAGGCAACATTTCATGTACATGTGTCAACATCACTAGCGACAAGATTGGAGCACACCACAGAAACTGATGACTGATGTGGGGAGGGGGGGGGGGCGCAACTGACTTCAGCAGCTGACCGCCAAAGGAGTGTGGCCCTGTCCCAGCATCATCACAGCTCACCAGTCAACCCATGTCGACCTATGAGCATCTTTTCCTGTATCCTGAGTCAACATTGCAGATGCATATATCTAAGATAAAACTCTTTATGTATTTAGCTGCAAGATTGTAAAAAAACAATTATGCTACATATTTGCTACACATGAACAGTTTACGCATTATCTTCTTGGAGACTATTGCTCACCTTCGCATTCTTGAGATCCAAAGAACAGTGTAATGAAAAATCTTGCAAAGACTTGTTTTAACAAACATGTTTTTGTGCCAGAACTTTACAAACTTCAGAATGTGAATTTTGAAACATCCTTAACAACTTTAATAGCATAATTTGTAACTAAATTGGTAATTACTGTGCAAATTCTTGGATGAGAGTAGTCTGAAGACTACAGGCAGGTTTTTTTATCACTCTCGGTTTTTTCCCACTGCATGTAACGTGAATGAGGGAGTTAACAAGTATCTTTTTGGGGAATGTTATATACCAGACTGTTTTCATTCGTTGCAGAAATGTAGGAGAAATGGGCCAAAAGCCATTAATATAGTGTCCAAGTAATAACAAATAACAATAAAAAACCTTGTGTTATAGCTATTGTTAAATAATAACTGATGATTTTTTAAATGCAGTTTTGAAGTCACAGCCATTGTAATCGTGTGTAGCTAACAATACTTGGTGAACTGGTTAGTTGACAACTACTTAAAGGAGATGTAATCGTAAACCCACTATCAATGCGAAAATGTGTATCTGAAAGCGATATATGAGGCTACTAATAACAGGCTAAAACAAATACGATTATGATCCCATAACTGATGTAAAATTATTCACATAAAAAAGCGTCATAAACTTGGCTTTTTGTTTTTATGAGTGTGCATTGTGACAAACTGTGATGTGACTAATTAATGGACAGTATGTGTGGAATGCCTGTCCACAAAACATCACATCATTGTGGTCCAGTCGATCCAGGGGGCCATTGTACTGGTTCTCTGGGAATGAAAAACATTTGTTTATGGTTGATGTGAAATGTTTAGCCAATAAAACAACGTTTTATTCCAAAGAGTACATAAAAATATTGATTATCTCATCTACTGTACTGGAGTCGAGATGAGGAGGGAAGGAAAAATGGAGTGGGAATAGTAGTAAGAAATGGTTTGAAAATGGAAGTGAAGAGAATAAGTGATAGGATGATGAAGATCAAAATATCACCCAAGGGGATGACTGTAGAGGCAATACAAGTGTCTGCACTGCAGGTGGGTTGCACTTCTGAGGAGAAGCAAGAGTTTGAAGAGGAAATGCAGAATCAGATGGGATGGAAGAATGTAATAGTAATGGGGGATTTAATAACACATGTTGTAAGAGAAAGACAAGGCTGCGAAAGTATGCTTGGACCAGAGGGTTGAGACTGCCGAAATGAGGAAGGTGAAAGACTATTGGAGTTCTGTCAAAGGAATGGCTTGCTGTTTGGGAACTCTTGGTTCAGGAAAAGAGGGAGCAACAAGATTACCTGTACAGTCAAGACTTGAAGAGAAAGTCGATAATTGACAACTTCCTCTATGGCCAGAGGCTGGAAACTGTCAAAGGTGATGACGATGATCTCAATGCGATGTATATGTAAAGCAGTAATGATATTTCATGACAATGACTTTATGTTTTGCAGTAAAGATACTGAGAACAATGAAAACAATATCAATAGATTTTCATAGTCTTTTTACTCTGGTTTGAATTTTCATATGAGAAACATGTCGTTATTGATGAACAAACTAATTATTTCTGTTGCATTAGCATCCGTACAAGTATGAAAAATTAACTGTACATTTTTCAGAGATTGAAAAAGGGGACTACAGTGCGTGGTATAATTAGTATTATTGGCCGACATTTGCAAGACAACAGATTCTTTTTTTAAATTACTTCAGTATTACATGGTGCAAAGCCAAAAGAGGATGGTTTACAATTAATTTCTGGAATAAACTGACTAAAGTCAAGTTATTTTCATTAATTTTGCAAAGAGTAGTATCTATATCATAAGATATTCATGTGGTTGCGCTTCATGGCTATGTTTTTTTTTTTTTTTTTTCAAGTGACGAGGTTTTTCACAGATAAGGAAGTGCTCAGCATTGAATTGAAAATAAGTGTACAACACAGGAAGTGTTTCTCCACACGAACCTACGAAAGTAGATATTATTATTAATGCTAAAAGACTTTCCATTGCAACCCTAAAATATTTCTAAAAGTAAACGATTTAGGTGATTCACACCAATATGTTCATAATTTATTTTACGTCTATACAGACACTCCAAAGTGATTTATGTATTGGACACTTGAATATGGAGAGCCAAAACCATATCAAAGATAAAATTACTTGCCTGTGGAGTGAAGTTGTAGTGAATATGTTGTATGTAGACTTACGCGATCTTATTATGTGTTATATTAACAGCATAATGTACGCACACCTGCTGTTCAGTGACTCATACAAACACATACACGTAAAATACGCCCCATCGACGCTACAACGAATCTACATATGCATATATAAACAAGAAATATTGCAGGCTCCAGGAAGAGTGAATTGCAAGTTCCTGTAATTTTTGTCAAAGCGAGGTAGTTAACAAGCAGTAATTTTGTTTATTAAAAGTTATAAAATGTAATTTGGCAGTTAATTATGATTGCAGTTGCATTGTGTACACCATTGTCTTAAGTTATGGATTTCTATAATTTTTCATATAAACGTAGCTGTGTGGAAAAATCGAAGTACATTCAGCTACAAATGGAGCAACAAAGACATTGTAAATAAAAGGAAATGCTCAAATCAAAAATTGTTAAAACAACCATCTTGACATCAAAGTATGATTGCAATGAATGACAAAATAAAAAATGCCAAAATGTTAAAAACGTTGTAAAGTGACTTAAAGGACCAAAATTAATTCTAATTAAATCAATAAAAAATTATAACCTTTTTTACTTAATTGTTATTTATTTGTACATCCAATCACAGCAAAGGCTACTTTCAAAGTTTTAACCCTATGGTGTTGGGTTATTAACAGCAATCAGTCTGGACATGATAATCACACATCAATTTGCGTACTGGTGCGCATATACATTGGAAGTTAAAAACTCTATTATTCTTTTATATACAGTGTTGAACTCATCACTGGTATGTGGTGTTGTGATATAGGTTTTTTATAATATGTTATTCACCTGCCATAACTACAGCTACTGAGAGGTTTGGAAGGTAGGAGACGAGGTACTGGCAGAAGTAAAGCTGTGAGTACCGGGCGTGAGTCGTGTTTCAGTAGCTCAGTGGTAGAGCACTTGCCCGCGAAAGGCAAAGGTCCCGAGTTCGAGTCTTGGTCGGGCATACAGTTTTAATCTGCCAGGAAGTTTGATAATTAAAAATGTTTGCTCATGTGATAAACAGATGATGGCCGTAGACACTATTGCTGCGTAATCAGAATTAGCACAGAAAAAAAAGCATTACCTACTAAAAACACTGAAAGGTTGGATATAAAGTATGAGGTAAAGGGAGAATGCTACATTAAGAACATGTCAAATGAAGTGAGCAACAAACCAAAAAGATTTCATGCAATTTAAGAAAGGAAATTCGACGAATGAGCAAAGGATCAGAATTGGAAGTTCAACGATTTGTTTTCCTGTGTATCACATGGACTTTCTTGCCTTTTGTCCTCTGACAGATCTTGTAACTCATTCCAGAAATTATTGTTTCCTGTAGGAAGAATGCAGCCAGTTTCGCAAAGACGATGCAGTTTATATATGAAAACAGCAGATAAATTATATTTTCCTTTGCATCTTGGTGAACATTTACATATCTAAGTTTTATTGATACAGCAACTTTGTGATGACTAAGTCATATATCTGTATGAACATTCTCAATTAGGACGAGATTGTGGTTGAGGGATATAAGACACCATCACACCAAAGTAACTTTCATACATGTTACAGAAATAGTCATTTTCTACTCGTGCTTTTACTGTTATAGCTTTAAGATATCTGTAATGCCTACTGAACTCAGACGTAGTTTATCTCAGATTGATTGAAATTTACACAAGTTGTACAGTATATATGGACGATTATTCAAAGCCGTACATCAATTACCACTGCGTTTTTAACAACCGCTCATTCTATATTGGAAGTCTAAAGTAGTACTTTCAGCGTCGTTGCACACTTAAATTACTCACACACACACACACACACACACACACACACACACACACACACATATATATATATATATATATATATATATATATATATATATATATATATATATATATATGTGTGTGTGTGTGTGTGTGTGTGTGTGAGTAATTTAACTCTTGCTCCCTGTGCATTAATTCATACTAATGGGAAAAAATGTGGAATTCAGGTACGTTAATAGCCAGTGTAACAGCTAGAATTAATCAAAATTAATCAAAACTAAGTGTGCAGTTTTAATGTAAGATAGTGTAGGGTACTGCATACCATTGTATTTGTAGCATACTGTACATCCTTATATATATATATATATATATATATATATATATATATATATATATATATGTGTGTGTGTGTGTGTGTGTGTGTGTGTGTGTGTGTATTTATTTTTATATACTATGTATTTTCTGATGAAATCCATGCATTGTAAATTGTCTCTGGATGAATAAACTACTACTACTACTACTACTAATGTTGAATGGAAGCCTGTAAACAACCAGGCAGTGTACTGTATGGGTGTCAGATATCAGTTTGTGGGATGAAGTTCCATGCCTGTTGCACTTGATCAGTCAATACAGGGACAGTGAAAATGTGTGTGGATGACACTGGAGTTGTATGATGATGTTGCATATGTGCTTGACTTTAGACAGGTATGGCAATCGAGCAGGCCAAGGTGCCATGTCAACACTCTGTAGAGCATGTTGCATTACAACAGCGTTATGTGGATGAGTGTTATCCCGGAATGCTGTAAGGTTAAATCACCAGAATGGGGTACAAATTTTTCAGTCAGGCTGTTTGGAGTAACCATGAGAGGGCTCCTGCTGTCATATGAAATCGCACCACATGCCATAACTTCAGGAACATGTCCAGTGTGTCTAGCAGTAACACAGGTTCATTGCAAGCCCTCAACTGGCCTTCTTCAAACCAACACACAGCCATCACTGGCACTGACCCAGAATCAGCTTTCATCAGAAAACACAACAGGCCTCCACTCTGCCGACCAATGAGCTCTCACTTGACTTCTCTGTACTCCCAAATGGTGGTAGTTTTGGGTCAGTGGAATGCACGATACAGGGCATTTGACCCTGAGCTGTCCTTGAAGTACACGATTTTTAACTGTTCATTCTGTTCTGACACAGTAGTGCCAACTGCTGCTTACACTGCTGCTGCAGATGCAGTACGATGCACAGGAACCAGATACTGAATATGACGATCTTCCCTCTCAGTAGTTTCATGTGGCCCAGTTTTCTGGCGATCGACCATTCTCTAAAATGTCGTAGAAGGAACATTCAGTTACATGACCTTGTTCAAACTCAAAGTTTCTAAAAAAAAAAAGAAAAAAAATGCACTCTGTCGCCTGGCCACGAGTGGACTACCGGGACCATCCGACCGCCGTGTCATCCTCGGTGGAGGATGCGGATAGGAGGGGCGTGGGGTCAGCACACCTCTCTCCCAGTTGTGAGATGGTATTCTTGACTGAAGCCACTATTATTCGGTCGAGTAGCTTCTCAATTGGCATCATGAGGCTGAGTGCACCCCGAAAAATGGCAACAGCACATGGCGGCCCAGATGGTCACCCATCCAAGTGCCGATCACGCCCGACAGCGCTTAACTACAGTGATCTCACGGGAACCAGTGTAGGCAGTGCAGCAAGGCCGTTGCTAAACTCAGTGTTTCTAGGTAACATATTCAAGTGATTAACATTTTAAGATGACAGCTTAATGTAAGTGCTAGATAAGCCATTTCAAGGTGAAATGCAGGGATCCTTAATATGCAGTGTAACAGCCAGAATTAATCAAAGTTTTGTGTGCAATTAACTGTAAGATTGTGTAGGGTACTGTCCACTCTTGTATTTGTAGGATACTGCACATCTATATATACAGGGTGATTCATGAAGATATGCAAATATTTTAATATGTTTTTCTTTAAGTAAAACTAAAGAAAAACGTTCATATAAACATAGGTCGGCAAATGTTTAGTTAGAGAGTTTTGCCTGAAAATTAGCAACTTCCCTAATGTGAAGCCATCATAAAACTGTATGAGGTTAAAGTAAAGTACAGTTTCCATTTATTTTGTTGTTATTGGTCTAGTGAATCTAATAAAACATGACACAGGCGTGTATCTGCAGTAGTTTTCCACAACATCCAGAGAAGCAAATATTATTATACAAGTAAATTTATTTAATTTCCATTAAGAGTGTTAAAACGTTTTTGTAATTGTTGTCAAGCGTTGGTGAGTTGTTTCCGTCGTTTCCTATCCTTGAAACGAGTTACTTTTCTGTATAGTACAGTGAAAGGACATAATAACAACAGTGTATTTAAGTGAAACCACCTGTTACTGATGTAGTTTGTAGATATTTATGTAATAGGGAGCCGGCCGCGGTGGCCGTGCGGTTCTGGCGCTGCAGTCCGGAACCGCGAGGCTGCTACAGTCGCAGGTTCGAATCCTGCCTCGGGCATGGGTGTGTGTGTTGTTCTTAGGTTAGTTAGGTTTAAGTAGTTCTAAGTTCTAGGAGACTTATGACCTAAGATGTTGAGTCCCATAGTGTTCAGAACCATTTGAACCATTTGTAATAGGGACACCTTCAAATTTACGACAGGGAAATATGCCTATATGGTGTTTATTTATGGCAAATGTGATGGTAATACTACGGCTGCAGTTAACGAGTACGTTATGCAACTTGGAGTATTCCGAATGCATGAGCCATTAATGGAGTATGTCGAACGTTACAGGAGACTGGTTCTCTACCTAACATTTATAATCAGTACAAATGCTCGATACGTGAAGACGATGATGAGGATATTATGGATGTTGTTCAACATAGCCCAGGTACCAGTACACGACGTATCTCTCAACGATTAGGCATTTCACAATCTAAGGTATGGCGTACACTAAAGTCCAATAATCTGTTATCCTTACCATAAACAAAAAGTGCATCAATTACATCCGGGAGATTCTGCCCCTCGCTTGGAGTTGTGCAACTGGTCAAATACTAATCGGCAGTTACATAAATACATTTTATTTACTGGTTAGGCACAGTTTACACGAGATGGTATAAACAATTCATATAATGAGCACATATGGTCTGCAGCAAATCCATGTGGAACAGTGCAACCAAATTTCCAGCAGTGATTTAGAGTAAATGTGTGGTGTGGTATAATCAACAAACACTTTATTGGACCATTCATTATATAGAAGTAATCCTATTAATTATATTCTATTATTGAGCCATGTCATTATATTTTCTAGGTAATCGTATGAAATTTTTATTCTCATGAAGACTGCCTTAGAGCCGTCGAAACCATGGTCAATTTCACAACAATTTTATGCAGCCGAGTTGACTATATGCACATTCTGTAATTAAATTAATTAATTATATATATATATATATATATATATATATATACACTCCTGGAAATTGAAATAAGAACACCGTGAATTCATTGTCCCAGGAAGGGGAAACTTTATTGACACATTCCTGGGGTCAGATACATCACATGATCACACTGACAGAACCACAGGCACATAGACACAGGCAACAGAGCATGCACAATGTCGGCACTAGTACAGTGTATATCCACCTTTCGCAGCAATGCAGGCTGCTATTCTCCCATGGAGACGATCGTAGAGATGCTGGATGTAGTCCTGTGGAACGGCTTGCCATGCCATCTCCACCTGGCGCCTCAGTTGGACCAGCGTTCGTGCTGGACGTGCAGACCGCGTGAGACGACGCTTCATCCAGTCCCAAACATGCTCAATGGGGGACAGATCCGGAGATCTTGCTGGCCAGGGTAGTTGACTTACACCTTCTAGAGCACGTTGGGTGGCACGGGATACATGCGGACGTGCATTGTCCTGTTGGAACAGCAAGTTTCCTTGCCGGTCTAGGAATGGTAGAACGATGGGTTCGATGACGGTTTGGATGCACCGTGCACTATTCAGTGTCCCCTCGACGATCACCAGTGGTGTACGGCCAGTGTAGGAGATCGCTCCCCACACCATGATGCCCGATGTTGGCCCTGTGTGCCTCGGTCGTATGCAGTCCTGATTGTGGCGCTCACCTGCACGGCGCCAAACACGCATACGACCATCATTGGCACCAAGGCAGAAGCGACTCTCATCGCTGAAGACGACACGCGTCGCTGCGGTCCGGTCCCAGGTCGACGCGCACGTGCACCTTCCGCCGACCACTAGCGACAACATCGATGTACTGTGGAGACCTCACGCCCCACGTGTTGAGCAATTCGGCGGTACGTCCACCCGGCCTCTCGCATGCCCACTATACGCCCTCGCTCAAAGTCCGTCAACTGCACATACGGTTCACGTCCACGCTGTCGCGGCATGCTACCAGTGTTAAAGACTGCGATGGAGCTCCGTATGCCACGGCAAACTGGCTGACACTGACGGCGGCGGTGCACAAATGCTGCGCAGCTAGCGCCATTCGACGGCCAACACCGCGGTTCCTGGTGTGTCCGCTGTGCCGTGCGTGTGATCATTGCTTGTACAGCCCTCTCGCAGTGTCCGGAGCAAGTATGGTGGGTCTGACACACCGGTGTCAATGTGTTCTTTTTTCCATTTCCAGGAGTGTATATATATGTTTTGATATGCTGTGTATTTTCTAACAAAATGAGGTGTTGATAATAACATCTTTGTCGCCTTAAAGACATTCCTGACTAACATCAACTCACCATGTCAAATCTCAAAGGTAACTGATGATCACAATTGCTCTAGTGTGTCTTTAAAGCAAATCTGATTTACATACATGCAGTGGCGCTACTAGCGCCACCCTTATGCGACTAGTGGGAAATCCGAGTAGACATCATCTTTAAGATGTAGAATCCACTCACCAACTTCTGTTTTTGTCGCACAACTTCTCTTGGTGTTACAATTTTTTTGGCTGTCAGTTCATTTCATGTGATAACTGAATAGCATAGGTAGTGGGAATACACTTGTAGCCTCCATGACATTGCATTGACTCATCTGTAAAGAGTAGTTCTAGGAGTAGTATGGGAATAGAATTCCTTCAGTGTCCTCATCACCTAGGCCAGTAGTTCCTAACTGATAGTTAATTATGCCTCAAGGGCAAAATGTAATTTTCTGAGGAGTAAAAACGAAAGGTTGCGAGTGTGTTCCAGTAGCGGAAAGTAAGTTATGTTAAAAGATAATATTATCACTGTTTCATAATACTGTAATACTGATTAAATAAGTTATCAATAATTAATTAATTCTTCTGTTCATATTGTGGCACTAACCTGTGACACCATGTGACATGGGTACAACATGTGAAATTGGAGTATGAAC
This sequence comes from Schistocerca serialis cubense, assembly GCF_023864345.2. Taxonomy (NCBI): domain Eukaryota; kingdom Metazoa; phylum Arthropoda; class Insecta; order Orthoptera; family Acrididae; genus Schistocerca; species Schistocerca serialis. The sequence continues at coordinate 658,903,794 of NC_064641.1, read as the reverse complement.
AACGTCTTCCTCACACAGTTCACCCACAACCAAACACTTTGTGCTTTGTTCCATGCATCTGTGACAGTAAAATTGAGACAAAAGTGTCACTTATGCTTAAATATCTCATGTAAATATCTTATCTGATCTGTAGGTAGTTCCTGCAATGAACCAAAAACTGATTTATTATTCATTCACAAAAGAAAAACGCAAAAGCTGAAAATGGTGGTGTAATATCTCGATTCTGTGAAATAACATGTTCAGAGACATTATTTAGGTCATTTTAAGCATGGAACACCCCACTGTGCATGCTCTTATTTGCCAGATGTCCTGATAGGATGTAAAGGATGTCAGCTCAGAGAGTATGCGATGGCGAGTCAACATCTCCACTTGCTGTGAAGTGCGTGTCATGCTTTGGCATTGTGGTATTGGCAGTGCCTTGGAAGTCAGAACAAACAGTGCAGGTGATAATATCAATACCAGAACAACTAAATACTAGATGAGAACTGACATTCTGTAATGTACAGAATACATATTGTGATCTAGTTTGAGCTACAGTTTAGGAGAGATCTGTTCATCACCAATTGTAAATGAAATTGTACAGTAGAAAGAGTGGGTTTATAATACAGAAGAGTTACTGCAAAACTGACTACATCATTTTAGTGGCTGTCATTCCACATTTACTCCAATGAAATTGTCCATTATTAAGTAGACACATCATGGTCTAGTGCAATGGTTTCCGAGCTCTCTGAGACTGTTAACCTTGAGTGTAATCAGATGTTACCTAGTCCCTCCCTCCCCTCCCCCCCCCCCCCACTATTCCGTGACCCAATGATCATAATTAATCTTTAGAATGAAAAGAAATTTTCTTTGAACTCTTTCATTTTTAAATAACGAAAGATAAACTATATTTAGTTACTATAGATGTCTTACTAAAGCATGAACTAATGAGTCAATGAGATAGTTGGTATATCTATTTCTAACAATTTTTTAATGATGATGTAATTCTCAGTGCATCAAGATTGCTAGCTACAACTATTTCTCAAAAAGGAAAGCTATCCACACTGAGGCAGACACTTGTAACAAAAGACTACTTCTCTCTCTCTACCAAAATTTGTTTCATTCACACACCTGCACCTCATTTGAAAACAACCGAATTAAAATGTGTCCCAATAATTAGGCCTGCTGTCTGTAAATCTTTCGATAGTTGGACTCCTTATGTCTGAACTGGCAGAAATTGAAAAATTTTGGCTGCCAGTGCTTTGTGTCTCACCACTGGTACTACTACTACTGCTACTACTACTACTACTACTACTACTACTACTAATAATAATAATAATAATAATAATAATAATACGAGTATTGTGTAAGACCTACAGCAGTGTGGTATTTATTACAACATTGCTGCTGTGTTGTGCTGTAAATTAATTCATTTATTGTTTCAAAAAGAATAATGAGGGAATATCTGTTGAATTGTGGCAACTATATACAACTTGGATAAGGCATTTTCCTGAGATAATGAAACATATGTGTAATGGGAATGTGCTGTATGAGGAGGATATTAGCCACACATTTGTTATGCTGACTGTAACGCCCACCATATTCAGTCACACATTAGTGCTAATATTTGAAAAAAATTTATTGCTGTTAACTTCAATTACCTGCATTACAATATTATGAAATAGAGATAATAGTAATGATCTACCAAAAATAATTTAGTTTCATAACAGAAATTAAGTTGAACCATCGTTTTTTGCCCATCAGAAAATTACGTTTTACCCCCAGGATGGGAACCAGTGTCTTAGAGGACGATCAGAAGAGGTAATTACATAATATTCTATAGAAACATAAATCAGTATTCTCAGATGAACTGGGAATAATAGGATATTACATTTGTCTATTTAAAATAAATGATGAAAATCATTCTTTTTTAAACACTTGTCTGTTTAAATTAAAAGGCGAAAACCCATTCTTTTATAAAGTCTAACCCCTACTTATAAGTTTAAGATTTGTGTTATAAGAGAAAATCAAATCAAAGAACATAGTGTAAGTGTTTACAAGAAACTGTTGTTGGTTGGTATTAAGGTATAGACTGAGTATATCTGATCTTAGATGTGCATACTCTCAACCAACATATCTAAACTGATAGCGATAGATAGACCTATGTCTATTGATGAATTGCTAGTTCGATTTGGAGATGCCAAATATTTCAATTCGAGGGATTTAACACTGGGTATTGGCATAGGAGGATACACTAAAATTCGAAAAGCTACAAGCCTCCTTGGTTGACAAAAAGTCATATCAATTCGAAGTACTGCCTTTCGGCTTAAATATTTCAATTTAAGTATTTATTCATGCTTTATATGAAGCTTTGGGGAAAGAATTATTACAAGAATTGATTATTTATGTGGATGATATTTTAATAGTGTCCAAGACATGGGAAGAGCATTGTACTTCATTAACAAAAACTCTGCAGAAGTTTTATGAGAAAGGTGTTACCATTAAGCTGTGCAAATCATATTTTGGCAGGGAAGAACTAAAGTTCTCAGGATGTCTTGTAGGTATACGTGGAATAAAACGCAATCCTGAGAGGCTAAAAGTTACAAAGGATTGTGTGGAACCTCAGGCAGTGAAACAGTTGTGCTCTTTCCTAGGACTAGCACGCTTTTATCGTCGCTGCATGCACAAGCAAGTAATGAACGCTCCTAGACTGTTAACACTGTTACAACAAACATCAAGATATACATGGAACAAAAGGGCCACTAAAGCTCTTAAGAATATTAAGCAAGTCTTAATAAATGGACGTATACTGAGTCATTCTCTGATGCTTGAGTCACTTAAATGACCAACGAATGCTTCAGAGTTAAATTACGTAGCTGCAGAAAAGAAGTTATTAGCTATGGTTTGGAGTATTTGAAAATTCCAAACATTGATTTGAGGTTCAAAAATATTATTATTTGCTCTGACCACCAATACCTTACAAGAATCCCAAATACAAATTAATTGCTTAAAGGGTTCTCAGGGACAAGTTTTTGATGTGTTGTCAAGATTACCTTTAGGTATGAATGAAATGAAACGGACTGAGAGACCTGGTGTCATTTGTGCATTAAGTTTCCTTTCCTGAAATTATACTAATAAGGAGGTAAAAACGATCACTTTTAAGAATGCAGAAGGCAATAAAAACAGATATTTTAGCATTACAATTCTGCCATGGGAACAGGCATCGTCGTTATCGACTGAAACAACATTGTGGATGATAACTGATGATATTTTATTCTAGAGATCAAATACTACTGTATCCAGTTGTAAATTATGCACACCATAGAGTATTGAGGAAGATCTAATATGGTTTATTCATAAAGGATATGGATATTTCAGTATACACAGATTCATAAAGCACATAAATGAATTTTATTACTTTCAGAATAAATCAGAAAATAGTAAAGCTATTACGGTCTTTTGAAGTATGCCAGGAGGCTACAGAAGGTAATAGCCATCAACGCTATAAGTGATATCCAATAATACCAAAAGGATTACAAGATTTAACTGTTGATGATTTTTTGGGATAGCTACCTACGGGTTGAGGAGGGGTCACTTGTAGAATGTCATCGAAGTATATAAAACTTTATCCTATCTAACAGGTCAACTCAAGTTTCAGTAATAAACTGTTTACGAGACTATTTTAAGATGTAGATAAGACTTGGCGACACCTTACAGATAATGGATCGCAGTTTACAAGCAAAAACTTCGAGGAATTTCTAGTGTGGGAAGGAATAAGATATATATAGTCTGTCCAAAGCCCACTTGGTGAGCTCTGGCCACTTTCTGCTAATATTGACGTATCTGCAGTAGCACTAAACCCGCGAAGTTGCCAAACGTTCACCCCACACAACACTTTCTGCACGCTGTGAGCTTCAGTTGCACTCAGCCTGCTGTCCTGTGTGACTATTTCTCTGTGTCTTTCTGTGTGTTCGTTTTTACGGTTCTAGAAGTTATTCTTCTGTTTGTTGTTGTAGTTATTCGTTTTTACTGTTATTCGTTGTGTAATACTCAGTTATGTCAGTAGGAAGTTCTTCCAAAGTTGTAAGTGGAAAAGTTCGAGGCTGTTCTGATGGCCAGCAGTTGCCATATGAGCACAGTTGAGAGAAATCTCTGTTGGTCGATCATGGCCAGGGAACATCGGCTGGAAAGTAATTTTCAGTGTCAATAAAATTCACCAACAGCCGTATCCTTCAAGATATTTTATTTTAGTTCAAAAGCTATCAGTTTCAGCACTTCATTTTGCCACCTTCAGGCCCCATCTGCTTCTATCCAAATAAACTAACTTTACATATAGTGCCATAAATGACTGGCTATCGTGAATTCTGGTCTTTATACAATTGCTTCATATGAGGACATGACAGCAACTCAGGGCTCAGTTGCATTTACATCTTCGTATGAAGCAATTGTATAACGACTGGAATTCACGATATCCAGTGATTTAAGCGCTATAAGACAAGTTAGTTTATTTGGATAGAAGTGTATGGGCCTGAAGATAGCAAAATGAAATGCTGAAACTGGTAGCCTTCAGAATGAAATAAAAGATCTTAAGGTTAGTGAATTTTATTGCCATTGAGAGTCGAGAGAAATGGTTTGCGCGTTTTATGTGCCTACTTTGAGGATGAAAAACTTAATGGTGGCACAATTTTTTCCATTAACAAGGTAATCGATAGAACTCCTGCAGCTATGAAAATATACAAAACTACTGTTGTGAAGACGGGAAGAAAATGTTCAGCAAAGAAAAGGAAGCTGAAGAATCATCGAAACCTAATACTCCTGGGAAAAAATGTCGTAGGGATAAGTGGATTACCAACATCGATTCGTTTGCAGAGGATGTAATTCGCTGTCGTGTTTACAGTTTTTATTGTAGATGGAAATATCCGGCGAGAACGCTAACAACACAGGGTTTTGCCCCAGGTCCACCACTTGTTCCAGTTCTGCCCGAAGTGACCAATGAAAAATGAGAACTTGAAGACCAATCTAAAATCACTATGTTTCGCCCACATGTAGGTTTGTACTTCTGTTCTTACTAAAGCTGTTTTTGGCGTTCTGAAGATTTGTCACAAACGTGTTACCTGTGGTAGGACTTCTTATAATTAAATATCAACTAGATCCTAATATAAACAAAAGCTTCATTCCATTGTATCCAGTATTTGGTTTGATCATATGGTTTAAAGTATCAGGTAACTGTGTCGAAGGTCATAGGTTCAAAGCTTGTTGTGACTGATCTTTTTCTTTTACCTTTCCGTTTGTGACGAATGCTGAGACCAGCAATCATATTTACTTTCTTATTTGTTACAAATATTTTATGGTTTTTTCGACTATGTCGCGGTTTCCAAGGGTGTCGTTAGGCTGGAAACGAAGACTGCAGCTTAAATTGCTGTGAGTGAACGAGCACAGAAACATTTGGAAAGTGCCTAAAAGTAGACTCCCATTTCGTTTTTAATTTAAAAAATAGAAAGTAGTAAATTATTGTGCTTTAAAAGCATGTAATATTTAATTTGTAATGTTATGTGTCATTTACATTTTAGTAACGGGAAATAATAGAAAAGTTATTATGAAAAAATATTTTTAAACACATTACACTTAGTGAGTTTCAAAAACAGCTCTTAAAATCTGATCCAACGAATAAATAATCAAAAGAACACTAAACAAAATTAGAAGAATGTATTAAATAGGAGAAAACATGATATAGTTTCAAAATATGTATAATATGACATCTTCCAGAATGTTATAGAGTTTCTGTGTGTTTTCTTTGCTTGAACCCAAGAAGCCTGTTATAGAATGTTGCTGTGGAATTTATTTCTGATAAAATAAAAGTTTTATCCATTGTGGATTTGGAACATTGCGATTGTAATATGGAAAAGGTTTTCAGAAATTACACAATGTTAACTGAAGTACATTTACTTAAAAAGGTGACTGGCCGTGGAAATTTCTGAAATCATTTTCCTTATTTCTGACAGTTTGGTTTTGTGTCATTTAAGGACTACCCCACATTTTCTTAGAAGTTCCGTCTTTGAATCGGTGTTCAGTGTTATTTCTCTCTGACAGTTGTCATTCTTCACAAGCCATTGCGATTAAGCATGAAGGTAGAAGCTTTCATAGCATAACAACACTAAACCAGCTCCTCTTCAAGATCTTTACCTAGACATGTATGTCTGCCTCTTTTTGTTTTTCCTGCTTCATCAGGTGCACTGTAGTGCTTGCTGGATATCCTGGTAAGAGTTGTCTTTGGAACATTGAACTGCTCGCTGGAGTATTGAATCATATTATTTTTCTTCCTTTTGTTTTCTTATATGTAAGCTATATGTAAACTAAATGAGCTATAAACCAAAGACACCGCCAAAAGTAAATTAACGAGTTGTTTTATGGAAAGGATAATGTTTTGACACATCGTTAAATATCTGTATGAAACAAAGTAAGAAATAGGCTCTTCAGTTTGTTAACTCATGTATCTTTAGCCCTTTGTTTAGGGTAGTGATAGCATACAGATGTATGCTTGGATCCGTCTTACAAGCATTGTTGAAAATGCGTATTTTAACCATTCATTAAAAGTACTATGAAAAGTTATCAGAAAAGGAATATTTATTTGCCTGGTTATAAGTTTATCTCCTATCTGTTCATCATTTCACTCGCCGCCGAGATCCTGCATCAAGAGAATCGGTGCAGACAAGAATAATTAATGCTGTGTTTGAGTAGCATTCCTGCATCGACATTGTCACACTCAAGAGTAAACACAATGGAATTAATGTGAAGGTAATGACTCAGACTCGATAGGCACCAAATTGAACTTGGTTTACTTATACTAAAAATATTGTGCATCATGTGTTTAAGAACTTATAGACAGATTGACAATTTCAATGGTTGCGGTGATTATTTGGTACCACACACTACTGGAAGCAGCAGTACGTAATGAAAATTATGCTTATTGACCTTGAATGTAATGATATTCAAGGTCTGTTGATACTGGCATCAGTCAAAGTTCACCCTAGATTGTGCACAGATTCATAAATTACCTTCAAAATTTTCTCAACTATTCTTCCAATCATTTTTTCCAATTATTCAAGCAATTATTAATCCATTTCCACATCCCCATTCAATGGCGACCATTTAAAGGACGTCGCCGAGCGAAATATGAACAGACTTTTCAATTGTCGAGATAAACATTTTTCAGACAAATGATTCATATTATTGTTACAAGGAGCTAATGAAACTTTCATTGACTTTGTTATGAGTCCATAAGATTGGAAATGATAAAACCATTGAAAGAGCAAATTAATATTAAATCCTACCTACAAATGAGACGAGCCGGGAATGCTGATTTCAGCGGTAAAGGTAGACGCTGCTATGCTGCATACTTATATGGTCGATCTTGGCGCCACCTCTCTGGCAGTAGGTAATCTTTTTTCCTTCAAATTAATATGCTTTACAGAAAACGCATTTCTACAGAGGAGACGAAAAAGTTATCATTAAAGTGCAAGATAAGTAATTTAAATTCCGTAAGATTCAAATGGCTCTAAGCACTATGGGACTTAATATCTGAGGCCATCAGTCCCCTAGACTTAGAACTACTTAAACTAACTAATCTAAGGACATCACATACATCCATGCCTGAGGCAGGATTCGAACCTGCGACCGTAGCAGCAGTGCAGTTCCGGACTTACCTTGCCCTCTGTCAAGTTTTCCTGTGTATCCTCATTACTTTGGTACATATCATCTTTCACATCATTACCTTGATTGTATCTGATGAAGCAAATGTCGATCAAGCTCATGCACCCACTCTCCTCCCAAGTCACAGAAAGGGGCCTACCGTGACCGGTTCAAGTTTTATTGCGTTGTGGTGGCACTGGTCTCTGGGTTAAGTGTAACTTCTGCTATATGGACTGTTGGTGTTCGATTACGCCAGTTAGTATGGTGTGAGGCTCTCGGCAGAAATTCTCTTTGCCTTTGCATGTTATTTGGAACATGTGCATTGCTTTGCTGGCCGAATTTTGCTGTCTGTGGATTACTCGGCTGTCTGGTACTGCTTTGTGTTTGCCAAGCAAACGGTTGACTATTGCCAGTACCTTTTGTGTATACATATAGTACAGGCTGGCCATATGCTACTTGCCCATTGCAGTCATTTTTGTTAAATTCTTTCCTATATCTTTTATATCAGCCCTTGAATTTACGGTTTTTGACATTGTTGTTGTGATTACCATTACCGTTACCATAGGTCTGTGGGGGTAAGGTTGCAAACCGTGTTGTACTACGAATCCGTTGTTCACTTGTTGGTCTGTAAATCCCTGTGGCACTATCTGCGCATTAACAGGCTTGGGCTGTACTGGTCGCTCTTCGTATATCAAATCTATTGAGACCAGTACAGATACAAACTATTTGGCGTCGTGTTCCGGAAATTTTTCCCTTATGTGGCTCTTTAAAATTTTCAGCACATCTACTTGAGATACGAGGTTCGTCCAGAATCTGGTTTTATTTAAGTATTTTTCACAATAGCCCCTTAAGCTTCCATGTTTGCTATTAAATGAAGATGGTCAGAATACTTCACGTCTGAGCCTCTCTTGCACGGCCTCAGACCAACATTTATCCAGAAAGGCTCTCTCAAACTGTTAATTGTAGTGGCAACATTCCACCATGTCCATAGCCCATAGCAGAACCTCACCCTGTGTTTATCCAAAAACAAATCTACTGTTCTGGGCTTCGGTACAGGCTTGAGGAGAAACATTTTGAAATGCCCTGATAAAGACCACAGGGTTTGTTCTTTTCCTTTCAGAGATAGATGCTGGAAATTGTCGATGCCTAAGTAATCCTTCATCGGCAAGTAATGTTGACAGACACGCACCGCTGCCAGTGACAGGCGTGTTTATTTTCGTTTGTGGCGTAGCGCATGGCAACTTGCTTGCCCGACTGGTATAACTGCCGGCAAGTGTTTTGACGGGGTAGGCACATATTGTGGGTAACCAGTGAAAGTACCTAACTTCTTTAAAAGCGTGGGTTTGTTTTCTGTCAAATGTTGTTTTGGAATGTCAATCTATTTTAGCTAGAAATTGACTTTCTGTCTCTTTTAGAGCTTCTTCTACTGTATCTGTATAAATCTTGCACTCTGAAACTACCTTTTCAGCAAGGTTGCTGCCCTTATCCAGCATGCTGGCTTCAGCTTTTTCAGTTATTTCTTTTACATCTGCGCCTAACTTACCTCTCTGTTTTTTGGCAAATTTTGACTCTAAACTTAACAGATCAATTCTTAGACGTAACTTTTATTCATCTGTAGGTATGCTTTTGCACATGTCTTGCAGCTCACTGATTATGTCCTTAATTTTTTTTTACCGACGTATCCACCTGGGATTGCGTCTCCTGAATTTGAGAATATGCTTCACTAAGATTTTGTAACTCACCTGCAAGTTGTTCCTGTTTATTGACTACGGATGATACTCTTTCCGTGAACGTATTTATAATGCGGGATATATCGGTAATTATTTCTTGTTTTAGTTGTTTACCTAACTTTTTCAACTTCCTGGATAGTTCGTCAGATAGTTCAGTGCATTTAGTTTTGCTCACCTCTCTGAATTGTTGACTAATACTATTCCTGAAATCGTTAAATTCCTGATTTTGCTGTGTACGATGTTGTTCTATATTTTCCTGATGTTTTGTAAACTGCTGTGTCGTATCCTTATGTTTCTGTGTTACATCTTCCTGAAATTCCTGCTGTTTTGTCAACTGTTGTGTTATTTGTTGCATGAGTTCTGTCAAATTGTGTGTCTCACTGGTATTTACAAGTATTTACATTGTTTTTACGAACTGTTTTCTGTTGTTGCGTTCACAATGTCGTGAGCGAGTAATCAAAGGAATTTTCGCTGTCGCGCCCTTCAGTTTCACTATTAGGGAAAATGTTTCCTTATGAGAACTGGGAAACTGTCTCATCGAGCGTCATAGTGACATCACGATTAGTTATATTACCAGTGTAATCATTTATTGATAGTTCGACGGTGACCTCGTTGTTTTGGTTGCCATCAGCCAGTTCATGAGCTGGCATGTTACTTTCAACTGTTGCCAAGCTCGGATTTCCGACATCTTGGCATATTGCATTTTGTAATGAATTTTCAACAATGGCCATTTCCTTTGACTCCATTGTGAATAGTTTTTAACAAAATTATGAATAAGATTTTCAAAAATGAAATTTTGTCTTTATCAGTACTTTTCAATTTAAGTAGGTTTAGTTGCATATTCACTAGTGAACTTGGTTATTGTGTGACACAGTCTTATAGAATATTTCGGCCGCTGTGGCCTAACGGCTGTAGGTGCTTCAGTCCGGAACTGCACTGCTGCTACGGTCGCAGGTTCGAATCCTGCCTCAGGCATGGATGTGTGTGATGTCCTTAGATTAGTTAGTTTAAGTAGTTCTAAGTCTAGGGGACTGATGGCCTCAGATATTAAGTCCCATAGTGCTTAGAGCCATTTGAATCTTACAGAATTTAAATTACTTATCTTGCACTTTAATGATAACTTTTTCGTCTCCTCTGTAGAAATGCGTTTTCTGTAAAGCATATTAATTTGAAGGAAAAAAGATTACCTACTGCCAGAGAGGTGGCGCCAAGATCGACCATATAAGTATGCAGCATAGCAGCGTCTACCTTTACCGCTGAAATCAGCATTCCCGGCTCGTCTCATTTGTAGGTAGGATTTAATATTAATTTGCTCTTTCAATGGTTTTATCATTTCCAATCTTATGGACTCATAACAAAGTCAATGAAAGTTTCATTAGCTCCTTGTAACAATAATATGAATCATTTGTCTGAAAAATGTTTATCTCGACAATTGAAAAGTCTGTTCATATTTCGCTCGGCGACGTCCTTTAAATGGTCGCCATTGAATGGGGATGTGGAAATGGATTAATAATTGCTTGAATAATTGGAAAAAATGATTGGAAGAATAGTTGAGAAAATTTTGAAGGTAATTTATGAATCTGTGCACAATCTAGGGTGAACTTTGACTGATGCCAGTATCAACAGACCTTGAATATCATTACATTCAAGGTCAATAAGCATAATTTTCATTACGTACTGCTGCTTCCAGTAGTGTGTGGTACCAAATAATCACCGCAACCATTGAAATTGTCAATCTGTCTATAAGTTCTTAAACACACGATGCACAATATTTTTAGTATAAGTAAACCAAGTTCAATTTGGTGCCTATCGAGTCTGAGTCATTACCTTCACATTAATTCCATTGTGTTTACTCTTGAGTGTGACAATGTCGATGCAGGAATGCTACTCAAACACAGCATTAATTATTCTTGTCTGCACCGATTCTCTTGATGCAGGATCTCGGCGGCGAGTGAAATGATGAACAGATAGGAGATAAACTTATAACCAGGCAAATAAATATTCCTTTTCTGATAACTTTTCATAGTACTTTTAATGAATGGTTAAAATACGCATTTTCAACAATGCTTGTAAGACGGATCCAAGCATACATCTGTATGCTATCACTACCCTAAACAAAAGGCTAAAGATACATGAGTTAACAAACTGAAGAGCCTATTTCTTACTTTGTTTCATACAGATATTTAACGATGTGTCAAAACATTATCCTTTCCATAAAACAACTCGTTAATTTACTTTTGGCGGTGTCTTTGGTTTATAGCTCATTTAGTTTACATATAGCTTACATATAAGAAAACAAAAGGAAGAAAAATAATATGATTCAATACTCCAGCGAGCAGTTCAATGTTCCAAAGACAACTCTTACCAGGATATCCAGCAAGCACTACAGTGCACCTGATGAAGCAGGAAAAACAAAAAGAGGCAGACATACATGTCTAGGTAAAGATCTTGAAGAGGAGCTGGTTTAGTGTTGTTATGCTATGAAAGCTTCTACCTTCATGCTTAATCGCAATGGCTTGTGAAGAATGACAACTGTCAGAGAGAAATAACACTGAACACCGATTCAAAGACGGAACTTCTAAGAAAATGTGGGATAGTTCTTAAATGACACAAAACCAAACTGTCAGAAATAAGGAAAATGATTTCAGAAATTTCCACGGCCAGTCACCTTTTTAAGTAAATGTAATCAGTTAACATTGTGTAATTTCTGAAAACCTTTTCCATATTACAATCGCAATGTTCCAAATCCACAATGGATAAAACTTTTATTTTGTCAGAAATAAATTCTACAGCGACATTCTGTAACAGGCTTCTTGGGTTCAAGCAAAGAAAACACACAGAAACTCTATAACATTCTGGAAGATGTCATGTTATACATATTTTGAAACTATATCATGTTTTCTCCTATTTAATACATTCTTCTAATTTTGTTTAGTGTTCTTTTGATTATTTATACGTTGGATCCGATTTTAAGAGCTGTTTTTGAAACTCACTAAGTGTAATGTGTGGACAGACTATATATATCTTATTCCTTCCCACACTAGAAATTCCTCGAAGTTTTTGCTTGTAAACTGCGATCCATTATCTGTAAGGTGTCGCCAAGTCTTATCTACATCTTAAAATAGTCTCTTAAACAGTTCATTACTGAAACTTGAGTTGTCCTGTTAGATAGGATAAAGTTTTATATATTTCGATGACATTCTATAAGTGACCCCTCCTCAACCCGTAGGTAGCTATCCAAAAAGATCATCAACAGTTAAATCTTGTAATCCTTTTGGTATTATTGGATATCACTTATAGTGTTGATGGCTATTACCTTCTGTAGCCTCCTGGCATACTTCAAAAGACCGTAATAGCTTTACTATTTTCTGATTTATTCTGAAAGTAATAAAATTCATTTATGTGCTTTATGAACCTGTGTATACTGAAATATCCATATCCTTTATGAATAAACCATATTAGATATACTTCAATACTCTATGGTCTGCATAATTTGCAAATACCATCAGTTATCATTCACAATGTTGTCCCAGTAGATAACAACGATGCCTGTTCCCATGGCAGAAATGTAATGCTAAAATATCTGTTTTTATTGCCTTCTGCATTCTTAAAAGTGATCGTTTTTACCTCCTTATTAGTATAATTTCAGGAAAGGAAACTTAATGCACAAATGACACCAGGTCTCTCAGTCCGTTTCATTTCATTCATACCTAAAGGTAATCTTGACAACACATCAAAAACTTGTCCCTGAGAACCCTTTAAGCAATTAATTTGTATTTGGGATTCTTGTAAGGTATTGGTGGTCAGAGCAAATAATAATATTTTTGAACCTCAAATCAATGTTTGGAATTTTCAAATACTCCAAACCATAGCTAATAACTTCTTTTCTGCAGCTACGTAATTTAACTCTGAAGCATTCGTTGGTCATTTAAGTGACTCAAGCATCAGAGAATGACTCAGTATACGTCCATTTATTAAGACTTGCTTAATATTCTTAAGAGCTTTAGTGGCCCTTTTGTTCCATGTATATCTTGATGTTTGTTGTAACAGTGTTAACAGTCTAGGAGCGTTCATTACTTGCTTGTGCATGCAGCGACGATAAAAGCGTGCTAGTCCTAGGAAAGAGCACAACTGTTTCACTGCCTGAGGTTCCACACAATCCTTTGTAACTTTTAGCCTCTCAGGATTGCGTTTTATTCCACGTATACCTACAAGACATCCTGAGAACTTTAGTTCTTCCCTGCCAAAATATGATTTGCACAGCTTAATGGTAACACCTTTCTCATAAAACTTCTGCAGAGTTTTTGTTAATGAAGTACAATGCTCTTCCCATGTCTTGGACACTATTAAAATATCATCCACATAAATAATCAATTCTTGTAATAATTCTTTCCCCAAAGCTTCATATAAAGCATGAATAAATACTTAAATTGAAATATTTAAGCCGAAAGGCAGTACTTCGAATTGATATGACTTTTTGTCAACCAAGGAGGCTTGTAGCTTTTCGAATTTTAGTGTATCCTCCTATGCCAATACCCAGTGTTAAATCCCTCGAATTGAAATATTTGGCATCTCCAAATCGAACTAGCAATTCATCAATAGACATAGGTCTATCAATCGCTATCAGTTTAGATATGTTGGTTGAGAGTATGCACATCTAAGATCAGATATACTCAGTCTATACCTTAATACCAACCAACAACAGTTTCTTGTAAACACTTACACTATGTTCTTTGATTTGATTTTCTCTTATAACACAAATCTTAAACTTATAAGTAGGGGTTAGACTTTATAAAAGAATGGGTTTTCGCCTTTTAATTTAAACAGACAAGTGTTTAAAAAAGAATGATTTTCATCATTTATTTTAAATAGACAAATGTAATATCCTATTATTCCCAGTTCATCTGAGAATACTGATTTATGTTTCTATAGAATATTATGTAATTACCTCTTCTGATCGTCCTCTAAGACACTGGTTCCCATCCTGGGGGTAAAACGTAATTTTCTGATGGGCAAAAAACGATGGTTCAACTTAATTTCTGTTATGAAACTAAATTATTTTTGGTAGATCATTACTATTATCTCTATTTCATAATATTGTAATGCAGGTAATTGAAGTTAACAGCAATAAATTTTTTTCAAATATTAGCACTAATGTGTGACTGAATATGGTGGGCGTTACAGTCAGCATAACAAATGTGTGGCTAATATCCTCCTCATACAGCACATTCCCATTACACATATGTTTCATTATCTCAGGAAAATGCCTTATCCAAGTTGTATATAGTTGCCACAATTCAACAGATATTCCCTCATTATTCTTTTTGAAACAATAAATGAATTAATTTACAGCACAACACAGCAGCAATGTTGTAATAAATACCACACTGCTGTAGGTCTTACACAATACTCGTATTATTATTATTATTATTATTATTATTATTATTATTAGTAGTAGTAGTAGTAGTAGTAGTAGCAGTAGTAGTAGTACCAGTGGTGAGACACAAAGCACTGGCAGCCAAAATTTTTCAATTTCTGCCAGTTCAGACATAAGGAGTCCAACTATCGAAAGATTTACAGACAGCAGGCCTAATTATTGGGACACATTTTAATTCGGTTGTTTTCAAATGAGGTGCAGGTGTGTGAATGAAACAAATTTTGGTAGAGAGAGAGAAGTAGTCTTTTGTTACAAGTGTCTGCCTCAGTGTGGATAGCTTTCCTTTTTGAGAAATAGTTGTAGCTAGCAATCTTGATGCACTGAGAATTACATCATCATTAAAAAATTGTTAGAAATAGATATACCAACTATCTCATTGACTCATTAGTTCATGCTTTAGTAAGACATCTATAGTAACTAAATATAGTTTATCTTTCGTTATTTAAAAATGAAAGAGTTCAAAGAAAATTTCTTTTCATTCTAAAGATTAATTATGATCATTGGGTCACGGAATGGTGGGGGGGGGGGGGAGGGGAGGGAGGGACTAGGTAACATCTGATTACACTCAAGGTTAACAGTCTCAGAGAGCTCGGAAACCATTGCACTAGACCATGATGTGTCTACTTAATAATGGACAATTTCATTGGAGTAAATGTGGAACGACAGTCACTAAAATGATGTAGTCAGCTTTGCAGTAACTCTTCTGTATTATAAACCCAATCTTTCTACTGTACAATTTCATTTACAATTGGTGATGAACAGATCTCTCCTAAACTGTAGCTCAAAATAGATCACAATATGTATTCATGTACTGACTTGACACTACAGAATGTCAGTTCTCATATAGTATTTAGTTGTTCTGGCATTGACATTATTATCTGCACTTTTTGTTCTGACTTCCAAGGCACTGCCAATACCACAATGCCAAAGCATGACATGCACTTCACAGCAAGTGGAGATGTTGACTCGCCATCGCATACTCTCTGAGCTGACATCCTTTACATCCTATCAGTACATCTGGCAAATAAGAGCATGCACAGTGGGGTGTTCCATGCTTAAAATGACCTAAATAATGTCTCTGAACATGTTATTTCACAGAATCGAAATATTACACCACCATTTTCAGCTTTTGCGTTTTTCTTTTGTGAATGAATAATAAATCAGTTTTTGGTTCATTGCAGGAACTACCTACAGATCAGATAAGACATTTACATGAGATATTTAAGCATAAGTGACACTATTGTCTCAATTTTACTGTCACAGATGCATGGAACAAAGTACAAAGTATTTGGTTGTGGGTGAACTATGTGAGGAAGACGTTGTTCATACTCAAATTTCACATGTTGTACCCCTATCACATGGTGTCACAGGTTAGTGCCACGATATGAACAGAAGAATTGATTAATTATTGATAACTTATTTAATCAGTATTACAGTATTATGAAACAGTGATAATATTATCTTTTAACATAACTTACTTTCCGCTACTGGAACACACTAGCAACCTTTCGTTTTTACTCCTCAGAAAATTACATTTTGCCCTTGAGGCATAATTAACTATCAGTTAGGAACTACTGGCCTAGGTGATGAGGACACTGAAGGAATTCTATTCCCATACTACTCCTAGAACTACTCTTTACAGATGAGTCAATGCAATGTCATGGAGGCTACAAGTGTATTCCCACTACCTATGCTATTTAGTTATCACATGAAATGAACTGACAGCCAAAAAAATTGTAACACCAAGAGAAGTTGTGCGACAAAAACAGAAGTTGGTGAGTGGATTCTACATCTTAAAGATGATGTCTACTCTGATTCCGCACTAGTCGCATAAGGGTGGCGCTGTAGATTTGCTTTAAAGACACACTAGAACAATTGTGATCATTAGTTTACCTTTGAGATTGGACATGGTGAGTTGATATTCGTCAAGAACGTCTTTAAGGCGACAAAGATGTTATTATCAACACCTCATTTTATCAGAAAATACACAGCATATAAAAGCAAATATATATATATATATATATATATATATATATATATATATATATATATATATATATATACACATGTACAGGGTTATTTGCGACGATTTGCAAATGTTTTTAAATGTTATTCTACAAGTAAACATAGGTCTGCAAATGTTTAGATATGGAGTTATTGATAATAAAAGATGTTGTCAGAAATTTAATAACTTCGCTAATATGAAGAGTAAAGCACGATTTCCATTTATTTTGTTGTTACTGATCTCGTGAATCTACTAAAACATGTCCCAGAAGTGTATCTGCAGTAGTTTTCCAGAACATCCAGAGAAGGAAAGAAGTAACTTCGTTAAAATTTTAATTTATTAACTGTTTGGCCCAATTTGTTTTTTAAATTCCAGACAATTGCAACAATTTTTCAACAGAAATTGTAGGGAATTTAATTTTGGAAAAATGATGGTAATAACATTAACTGAAACTGTATAAATGTGTCAGATAATCTGCTTTTACTAATACCATAGCACATGTGATTTCATGTGAAACTGGAAAAAACAAAGCTCAGTGTTATGGAAGTTGTACAGAGTACATACAATTCCACAATACATTCACAATGAATGAAATTTTAAATATTGTAATAGGCTTAAGTCCAGCAATCATGCATTAACTTAATTACAGAATGTGCATATAATCAACTCAGCTGCATAAAATTGTTGTGAAATTGACCATGGTTTTGACAGCTCTAAGGCAGTCTACATCAGAAATAAAATTTCATAGGATTACCTAGAAAATATAATGACATGGCTCAATAATACAATATAATTAATAGGATTACTTCTATATAATGAATGGTCCAATATAGTGTTTGTTGATTATACCACACCACACATTTACGCCAAATCAGTGCTGGAAATTGGGTTGCACTGTTCCACATGGATTTGCTGCAGACCATATGTGCTCATTATATAAATTGTTTATACCATCTCGAGTAAACTGTGCCTAATCAGTAAATAAAATGTATTTATGTAACTGCCGATTAGTATTTGACCAGTTGCACAACTCCAAGCGAAGGGCAGAATCTCCTGGATGTAAATGATGCACTTTTTGTTTATGGTAAGGATAACAGATAATTGAAATTTAGTGTACAATATACCTTAGACTGTGAAATGCCTAATCGTTGAGAGATACGTCGTGTACTGGTACCCAGGCTACGTTGAACAACATCCATAATATCCTCATCACCGTCTTCACGTATCGAGCATTTGTACTGATTATAAACGGTAGGTAGAGAACCAGTCTCCTGTAACGTTCGACATACTCCAGTAATGGCTCATGCATTCGGAATACTCCAAGTTGCATAACGTACTCGTTAACTGCAGCCGTAGTATTACCATCACATTTGCCATAAATAAACACCATATAGGCATATTTCCCTGTCGTAAATTTGAAGGTGTCCCTATTACATAAATATCTACAAACTACATCAGTTACAGGTGGTTTCACTTAAATACACTGTTGTTATTATGTCCTTTCACTGTACTATACAGAAAAGTAACTCGTTTCAAGGATAGGAAACGACGGAAACAACTCACCAACGCTTGACAACAATTACAAAAACGTTTTAACACTCTTAATGGAAATTAAATAAATTTACTTGTATAATAATATTTGCTTCTCTGGATGTTGTGGAAAACTACTGCAGATACACGCCTGTGTCATGTTTTATTAGATTCACTAGACCAATAACAACAAAATAAATGGAAACTGTACTTTACTTTAACCTCATACAGTTTTATGACGGCTTCACATTAGGGAAGTTGCTAATTTTCTATCCAAACATTTGCCGACCTATGTTTATATGAACTTTGTTCTTTAGTTTTACTTGAAGAAAAACATATTAAAATATTTGCATATCTTCATGAATCACCCTGTATATATAGATGTGCAGTATCCTACAAATACAAGAGTGGACAGTACCCTACACAATCTTACAGTTAATTGCACACAAAACTTTGATTAATTCTGGCTGTTACACTGCATGTTAAGGATACCTGCATTTCACCTTGAAATGGCTTATCTAGCTCTTACATTAAGCTGTCATCTTACAATGTTAATCACTTGAATATGTTACCTAGAAACACTGAGTTTAGCAACGGCCTTGCCGCAGTGCCTACACTGGTTCCCGTGAGATCACTGAAGTTAAGCGCTGTCGGGCGTGATCGGCACTTGGATGGGTGACCATCCGGGCCGCCATGTGCTGTTGCCATTTTTCGGGGTGCACTCAGCCTCGTGATGCCAATTGAGAAGCTACTCGACCGAATAGTAGCGGCTTCGGTCAAGAATACCATCTTACAACTGGGAGAGAGGTGTGCTGACCCCACGCCCCTCCTATCCGCATCCTCCACCGAGGATGACACGGCGGTCGGATGGTCCTGGTAGTCCACTCGTGGCCAGGCGACAGAGTGCATTTTCTTTCTTTTTTTTTTTTTTAGAAACTTTGAGTTTGAACAAGGTCATGTAACTGAATGTTCCTTCTACGACATTTTAGAGAATGGTCGATCGCCAGAAAACTGGGCCACATGAAACTACTGAGAGGGAAGATCGTCATATTCAGTATCTGGTTCCTGTGCATCGTACTGCATCTGCAGCAGCAGTGTAAGCAGCAGTTGGCACTACTGTGTCAGAACAGAATGAACAGTTAAAAATCGTGTACTTCAAGGACAGCTCAGGGTCAAATGCCCTGTATCGTGCATTCCACTGACCCGAAACTACCACCATTTGGGAGTACAGAGAAGTCAAGTGAGAGCTCATTGGACGGCAGAGTGGAGGCCTGTTAACGAAAATTGGATCTGTGCTGTATGAGGTGAAACAGACTGTTTACATTCCAAGCTGCCAGTGACAGTTGGAATACTGGCATCTGAACGTTGCAATGCCAGGTGTGCCAAATGTGAATTCAAAAAGCAATACAGACGCATTACGACTGTAATGAATGCTGACCGTAGTGTATACCGACGGTGTGGGCTAGTGAAGTACAGTGATGGATAAGAAAGTAATAAAGCAATGCTCTCTGTAGAAGAATTAAAACAGTTAATGCCTACATCCCAGAAATGTACGAAATACTAGCCTGAGTAACTGCTTCAAACTACACACAAAAACATTACCCACACATGCAAAAGAACTGCAGAATGAGGGGAAAGTTCAAATGGTTCAAATGGCTCTGAGCACTACGGGACTTTACTTCTGAGGTTGAGGAAAAGAGGGAGCAACAAGATTACCTGTACAGTCACGACTTGAAGAGAAAGTCGAGAATTGACAACTTCCTCTATGGCCAGAGGCTGGAAACTGTCAAAGGTGATGACGATGATCTCAATGCGATGTATATGTAAAGCAGTAATGATATTTCATGACAATGAATCTATGTTTTGCAGTAAAGATACTGAGAACAACGAAAACAATATCAATAGATTTTCGTAGTCTTTTTACTCTGGTTTGAATTTTCATATGAGAAAGATGTAGATGGAGATGTTTGTATCTTGTAATGTATTTCTGGTAAACATGTCGTTATTGATGAACAAACTAATTATTTCTGTGACGTTAGCATCCGTACAAGTATGAAAAATTAATTGTACATTTTTGAGAGCTTGAAAAAGGGGACTACAGTGCGTGGTATAATTAGTTTTATTGGCTGACATTTGCAAGACAACAGATTCTTTTTTTATATTACTTCAGTATTACATGGTGCAAAGCCAAAAGAGGATAGTTTACAATTAATTTCTGGAATAAACTGACTAAAGTCAAGTTATTTTCATTAATTTAGCAAAGAGTAGTATCTATATCATAAGGTATTCATATTGTTGTGCTTCATGGCTATCTTTTTTTTTTAAAGTGACGAGGTTTTTCACAGTTAAGGAAGTGCTCAGCATTGAATTGAAAATAAGTGTACCACACAGGAAGTGTTTCTCCACACGAACCTACGAAAGTAGATATTATTATTAATGCTAAAAGACTTTCCATTGCAACCCTAAAATATTTCTAAAAGTAAACGATTTAGGTGCTTCATAATTTATTTTACGTCTATACAGACACTCCAAAGTGATTTATGTATTGGGCACTTGAATATGGAGAGTCAAAACCATATCAAAGATAAAATTACTTGCCTGTGGAGTGAAGTTGTAGTGAATATGTTGTATGTAGACTTACGCGATCTTATTATGTGTTATATTAACTGCATAATGTACTCACACCTGTTGTTCAGTGACTCATACAAACACATACACGTAAAATATGCCCCATCGACGCTACAACGAATCTACATATGCATATATAAACAAGAAATATTGCAGGCTCCAGGAAGAGTGAATTGCAAGTTCCTGTAATTTTTGTCAAAGCGAGGTAATTAACAAGCAGGAATTTTGTTTATTAAAAGTTATAAAATGTAATTTGGCAGTTAATTATGATTGCAGTTGCATTGTGTACACCATTGTCTTAAGTTATAGATTTCTACAATTTTTCATATAAACACAGCTGTGTGGAAAAATGGAAGTACATTCAGCTACAAATGGAGCAACAAAGACATTGTAAATAAAAGGAAATGCCGAAGTTAAAAGTTGTTAAAACAACCATCTTGACATCAAAGTATGATTGAAATGAATGACAAAATAAAAAATGCCAAAATGTTAAAAACGTTGTAAAGTGAATTAAAGGACCAAAATTAATTCTAATTGAACCAATAAAAGATGATAACCTGTTTTTACTTAATTGTTATTTATTTGTACATCCAATCACAGCAAAGGCTACTTTCAAAGTTTTAACCCTATGGTATTGGGCTATTAACAGTAATCAGTCTGCACATAATAATCACACATCAATTTGTGTACTGGTGCACTTATGCATTGGAAATTAAAAACTCTATTATTCTTTTATATACAGTGTTGAACTCATCATTGGTATGTGGTGTTGTGATATAGGTTTTTTATAACATGTTATTCACCTATCATAACTACAGCTACTGAGAGGGCGATAAGTAAAAATGTTTGTCCATGTGATAAACAGATGATGGCCGTAGACACTATTGCTGCGTAATCAGAATTAGCACAGAAACAAAAACGCTATCCATTAACAATACAAAAAGGCTGGACATAAAATACGAGGTAAAGGGGGAATGCTACATTAAGAACATGTCAAATGAAGTGAGCAACAAACCAAAAAGATTGCATATCTGTAATGCCTACTGCCCTCAGACGTAATTTACACAGTATATATGGACGATTATTCAAAGCCATACATCAATTACCACTGCGTTTTTACACACACACACACACACAGATATATATATATATATATATATATATATATATATATATATATATACACATCAATTACCACTGCGATTTTACACACACACACACACACACACACACTGCGTAAAAACGCAGTGGTAATTGATGTATGGCTTTGAATAATCGTCCATAAATACTGTGTAAATTACGTCTGAGGGCAGTAGGCATTACAGATATCTTAAAGCTATAACAGTAAAGGCACGAGTAGAAAATGTCTATTTCTGTAACATGTATGAAAGTTATATTGGTGTGATGGTGTCTTATATCCCTCAACCACAATCTCGACCTAATTGAGAAGGTTCATACAGATATATGACTTAGTCATCACAAAGTTGCCGTATCAATAAAACTTAGATATGTAAATGTTCAAAGATGCAAAGGAAAATATAATTTGTCTGCTGTTTTCATATATAAATTGCATCTTCGTTGCGAAACTGGCTGCATTCTTTCTACAGGAAACAATAATTTCTGGAATGAGTTACAAGATCTGCCAGAGGATAAAAGGCAAGAAAGTCCATGTATATACAGGAAAACAAATCGTTGAACTTCCAATTCTGATCTTTTGCTCATTCGTCGAATTTCCTTTCTTAAATTGCATGCTGAGGGAATTAGATTAGGAAATGAGGCACTTAAAGTAGTAAAGGAGTTTTGCTATTTGGGGAGCAAAATAACTGATGATGGTCGAAGTAGAGAGGATATAAAATGTAGGCTGGCAATGGCAAGGAAAGCGTTTCTGAAGAAGAGAAATTTGTTAACATCCAGTATTGATTTAAGTGTCAGGAAGTCATTTCTGAAAGTATTCGTATGGAGTGTAGCCATGTATGGAAGTGAAACATGGACGATAAATAGTTTGGACAAGAAGAGAATAGAAGCTTTTGAAATGTGGTGCTACAGAAGAATGCTGAAGATTAGATGGGTAGATCACATAACTAATGAGGAAGTATTGAATAGGATTGGGGAGAAGAGAAGTTTGTGGCACAACTTGACCAGAAGAAGGGATCGGTTAGTAGGACACGTTCTGAGGCATCAAGGGATCACCAATTTAGTATTGGAGGGCAGCGTGGAGGGTAAAAATCGTAGAGGGAGACCAAGAGATGAATACACTAAGCAGATTCAGAAGGATGTAGGTTGCAGTAGGTACTGGGAGATGAAAAAGCTTGCACAGGATAGAGTAGCATGGAGAGCTGCATCAAACCAGTCTCAGGACTGAAGACCACAACAACAACAACAAATTGCATGCAATACATTACAAGATACAAACATCTCCATCTACATCTTTCTCATATGAAAATTCAAACCAGAGTAAAAAGACTACGAAAATCTATTGATATTGTTTTCGTTGTTCTCAGTATCTTTACTGCAAAACATAGATTCATTATCATGAAATATCGATACTGCTTTACATATACATCGCATTGAGATCATCGTCATCATCTTGGACTGTATCCAGCCTCTGGCCATAGAGGAAGTAGTCAATTACAAACTTTCTCTTTAAGTCTTGATTGTACAGGTAATCTTGTTGCTCTCTCTTTTCCTGAACCAAGAGTTCCCAACCAGCAAGCCATTCCTATGACAGAACTCCAATAGTCTTTCACCTTCCTCATTTCAGCGGTCTCAACCCTCTGGTCCAAGCATACTTTCGCCGCCTTGTCTTTCTCTTCCAACATGTGTTATTAAATCCCCCATTACTATCACATTCTTCCATCCCATCAGATTCTGCATTTCCTCTTCAAATTCTTGTTTCTCCTCAGAAGTGCAACTTACCTGCAGTGCAGACACTTGTATTGCCTCTACGGTCGTCCCCTTGGCTGATATTTTGATCTCCATCATCCTATCACTTATTCTATTCACTTCGATTTTCAAACCATTTCTTACTACTATTCCCACTCCAATTCTCCTTCCCTCCTCATCTCGAATCCAGTATAGTCGGTGAGATAATCAATATTTTTATGTACTCTTTGGTATAAAACGTTGTTTTATTAGCTAAACATTTCACATCAACCATAAATAAATGTTTTTCATTCCCAGAGAACCAGTACAATGGCCCCCTGGATCGACTGGACCACAATGATGTGATGTTTTGTGGACAGGCATTCCACACATACTGTCCATTAATTAGCCACATCACAGTTTGTCACAATGCACACTCTTAAAAACAAAAAGCCAAGTTCATAACTCTTTTTTATGTGAACACTTTTACATCAGTTATGGGTTCATAATCGTGTTTGTTTTAACCTGTTATTAATCGCTTCATATATCGCTTGATAGTGGGTTTACAATTACATCTCCTTTAAATTAGTTGTCAACTAACCAGTTCACCAAGTATTGTTAGCTACACACGATTACAATGGCTGTGACTTCAAAACTGCATTTAAAAAATCATCAGTTATTATTTAACAATAGCTATAACACGAGGTTTTTTATTGTTATTTGTTGTTACTTGGACACTATATTAATGGCTTTTGGCCCATTTCTCCTACATTTCTGCAACGAATGAAAACAGTCTGGTATATAACATTCCCCAAAAACAATTATCCTACATTTCCCCAAAAAGATACTTGTTAACTCCCTCATTCACGTTACATGCAGCGGGAAAAAACCGAGAGTGATAAAAAAACCAGCCTGTAGTCTTCAGACTACTCTCATCCAAGAATTTGCACAGTAATTACCAATTTAGTTACAAATTATGCTATTAAAGTTGTTAAGGATGTTACAAAATTCACATTCTGAAGTTTGTAAAATTCTGGCACAAAAACATGTTTGTTGAAACAAGTCTTTGCAAGATTTTTCATTACACTGTTCTTTGGATATCAAGAATGCGAAGGTGAGCAATAGTCTCCGAGATGATAATGCGTAAACTGTTCATGAGTAGCAAATATGTAGGATAATTGTTTTTTTTACAATCTTGCAGCTAAACTCATAAAGAGTTTTGTCTTTAGATATATGCATCTGCAATGTTGACTCAGGATACAGGAAAAGATGTTTATAGGTCGACATGGGTTGACTGGTGAGCTGTGATGATGTTGGGACAGGGCCACACTCCTTTGGCGGTCAGCTGCTGAAGTTAGTTGCGCCCCCCCCCCCCCTCCCCACATCAATCATCAGATTCTGTGGTGTGCCCCAATCTTGTCGCTAGTGAAGTTGACACATGTACATGAAATGTTACCTACACAGCATTAATACATTAATACACTTATTAGCATTGTTCTTTTAACTGAAAAGAGTCATGACTACTTTCCCCTCACCGGCCGGGGTGGCCGAGCAGTTTTAAGCTCTGCAGTCTGAAACCGCGTGACCGCTACGGTCGCAGGTTCGAATCCTGCCTCGGGCATGGATGTGTGTCATGTGCTTAGGTAAGTTAGGTTTATGTAGTTTTAAGTTCTAGGGGACTGATGACCTCAGAAGTAAAGTCCCATAGTGCTCAGAGCCATTTGAACCATTTGAACTTTCCTCTCATTCTGCAGTTATTTTGCATGTGTGGGTAATGTTTTTGTGTGTAGTTTGAAGCAGTTACTCAGGCTAGTATTTCGTACATTTCTGGGATGTAGGCATTAACTGTTTTAATTCTTCTACAGAGAGCATTGCTTTATTACTTTCTTATCCATCACTGCACTTCACTAGCCCACACCGTCGGTATACACTACGGTCAGCATTCATTACAGTCGTAATGCGTCTGTATTGCTTTTTGAATTCACATTTGGCACACCTGGCATTGCAACGTTCAGATGCCAGTATTCCAACTGTCACTGGCAGCTTGGAATGTAAACAGTCTGTTTCACCTCATACAGCACAGATCCAATTTTCGTTAACACAGTTCATATCTATAGACGTTGGATGGGACTCTTAAACTAAATAAAATCATCAGCTACAAACTGAATATCACTGACTGAGGCATCAGTCACTCGCTTGCTGTGATTATGCAGTTATGTTCCTTAGCAGCACTCACAGTGTAATCACTTGCACAGAGTGTTCCTACAATCATAGCACAGTTTCATACTCACAGTTCTTTTTTTATACTTAGAATCTACTCAATACATCATGAAGTTCATACATTGCACATGATGAAAGGAAACACTAGAAGTATTTTCTTTTTTAAAGGTCGTTTGCACACACAGAATATAATTAGTATCTGGATGTCACATTTCTTCATTTACAATATGTTGTTCACTGTTACTTTTGACCATTTTAGAAAGCAATCAAGCGTCTCTCCATGTCGAAAAGCTCCACATATATATGATTCTCTCTATTCATTATATTTTCAACCTCTTTCATTCTATTTAATCAAATAAACTTTCTCTCCCCCCTCTCTCTCTCTCTCTCTCTCTCTCTCTCTCTCTCTCTATATATATATATATATATATATATATATATATATATATATATATATATATATATATATACCACTTAAGCTGCGGCCAATTGTGTAGTGCATTGCACACTAATGTGCATTTCACAAGTTCATTTATTTGTTTACAACTGGGCTGCATACAAGGTAAAGCTTTGTATTTAGAGTATCGTCATCTCTAGACACAGAAAAGTAAAATTCTTTCTTGTTACATCCACTCATCTTACGGTTTACACTTTTGAAATATAAGAAAATCTACAAACAAAAATTTTCATTAACAGCTAACAACATAAAATCTGGAATGTGACTTTCAGCAGCTTAAGTGGTATCAGGGCGATGCAGCACATGCACTTTGGGAAGAAAATAGTCAATAAACCACAAGCGCACCAGACAGGTACAGCTGGAAGTGTTGGAGGGCCCAAAACATACAAACCTGATGAGCTACAGCCCACACTAGCATTTGTAAAGCCTATCGAATAAACAGAGACATCGAAAATTAGAGAGAGTCTGTACTACAACTACGACTATCGACACAATATACATGCACAAAAACAAGCTAAGGGATTTTATACGAAGGAAAGGAACGCTAAACTACGAGATATTTAGTTAAGCTACGCTACTATATACATTATGTCTGTACATGTGCAATATTTACAAATTTAACTATTGAAAGTGCACATACTAATTGTACTTGATAGACGAGAAAAGTCTTGCTCATAGTAAACAAACGAGTACAATATAAGTGGCAAACTGAATAAGAGGTCACACCACGCCTCTAATACGTTTTATCTTTCAGATTTATAAGGTAAGTAGAGATGCATACATGGCATAAGTTTTGCAATAATTTGACTGCACACTGAAAGGAATGAATAAATGGTTGAAGATATGAAGAAAGTATTAGTAGCCATCGAGCCACTACATGCTTATCTATGAAGATTTAGTTTTAAGTTAGTACAAATTTTTTTATTCCTTGGATCGATGTATCGACATGACCTAAAGTGAAGAAAGATAAATGGTTGTAGTGTTAGGTACCATATAAACATAAGAAAGGGCCAAACCGCAACTAAATATAGTTGTAGGTTTATGATACATATGAATGTGATAGTGTGAAAGTATGTGAAAAAGAAAACAGTTGCAGTACGTCACATATCACGATGCTGAACAAAGATTGAGTACTACCAAGTAATCAAGGGGTCGAAGCCTAACTGCTGTGAGTGTCGACTACCCATGAAAGGGTCAAACATCTGAATTACATTAAAATTTTTATGCACGTTTGGTACTTATGTAAACATTGTTTTACACTCATTATATGCAACATATTGTTTCGATGATACAACACTGTAAACCTCAGCACATGAAATGGTTATCCTGTATACAATGAACATAATAAGTAAATACTGAGCTTGTGGCATTCGCTGTGTTATTCAGTGGTTTGGTATTTAACTAATGTGTAAATGGAAATGATAATCTTATTTTATTACATTGAGCAATTACTAAATAATTTTTCTCCCGGCTAAAGATTTGATCAAGTTGCTAAAGAACTCCAAGTTAATGTCGTCTTAAAGTGTTGTCTGTAAGTTGTGTAAGTGTCACTAAATCACAATTCATACAACAGATTCTATACAACTATTGATTAAGATGGAAGCAGTTATCTTCAGCAAAATGATCATTAAAACCACCGAATGTCAGCCGCACACAACACTGATGTATGTTACCTGAAACAATATTCTTCGCAACTCGTGCGTAATTAATTTCGGCTCCATACATCAGCTAGATAAGTTTGTTATAATGATTGTGCTATGAGCTCTGTTTTTAAAGAACCAATCTGATTCGAATTATTTTCATTAAAATGAGTTTGGGACCACCGGTGCACATTTATTTTTACACATTTGTATTACGTTTGGCATTTATGTCTGCAGAGTTGCGTAATTTGAATTTGCAGCTGAGATAATTGTTAAGATGGCGGCAGACAATTGATAGAGACTTTCTATTGTTAGAGCAAATACGTAAATATTTAAAACACTTATTAAACTCTATAAAATCTACTTTCGTATTGTGCACTACTTAGACTTCATCAAGCAAACATTTGATTTGTTTCTAAGGAAAACATTGACAAAAAAAAGCGCGATACAAATCGCTATCATCAATGGCTGCGCTCCTTGCAGTGGAAAGAAATAATTAACACAGATGATGCTTACTGAGAGAGGAATTAAAGTTACAAATAATTATTCACTCATATTTATAATAATAATAAATTCTATTCTCAAGTAATAATTAACAAATAATTACAATTTCTTAACAGACCTCAGTTCGATATGCGTCCGCAACCTACAAAAGCAATCCAGCAAAAGGTAAAAACAAAGGAAGACAAATGCAGATCATAAAAGGAATTTACAATCATCATTGTCTTTGTATGATACACATCGATATGTCCAATTACATCATAGAATGTTATATAAATAATTAATATTTATCATCGTTTTCATTCGTTTTCACTGTTTTTTCATGTGTCGAATAGATAATGTTTATAACTGTTAAAGGCATAATTTTCTCTCGTCGCACTGTAGCTAAAATTTATCTCGTGGATGTTACAAGCTGCTACTTTAAAAATTGAATAAGTATTTGCTATAATTGGTATCATCAGATTTGAATTGTGATTAGAAACAACGAACTATTTTATCTTTGGGATCACAGTTAAGTCTATTAATGAAACATAACTGAACACATAAACGCCTTTGTGTGGAATTTCCACAACCCTGTAGTGTGTAAATCTTTCCTGGAGAATGTTACAGAGGCGATGTCATGTTTAGTTGCCTGAGTGGCGCGTAGTATCTATTGTAGTGACTATTGTTTACTTCTTTGATTCTTTTTAAACTGATAAATATGTTCTAACAAGAATTCACTGTAAATTTAAATGAAATGTATGTCAATATATGCCATTAATCAAAGCAGAATCAATTATTGCATTAATGTTATATGAAGCATGTATAACCAAACGAGAGTAAAATGTGTACTCGTACCTAACTGGGATCCAATAATGTAACGAAAATAAAGTATGACAAAATGTACTAAAACCAAATGACAAGTAATAACCCTATATATAAAAAGGGGAGAGAATATGTTACAGACTATAATGTATATGAGCGGCGATAATGGCATGACAGCAAATGAATAGGGTAACTGTATTTTGTAACTGTGTTTGTATTTTATTATGTTACGTGTACAGTAAGTGGAAAGGACACTACAAGAACTTTATGTAATGCAGCCGTATGAAAGACACACAAAAACAAAGCGCAAAAACATACGAAACGTGACTGCAAAGTGTTAAGTGGATGTACGTTAAGACAACATGTGGATATACGTGTGGTAAACTCAAAGTGGCAATACTTCGTGCAACATGAATTTTCTGTGCTCGACAACTTCGTAAAAGCAGCAAGGAATTTACCTTTTCAACAGATGGCGGATGTATGACTAGTCTCCTCACTGATTAAGTAAGAGCGACAAGGTGAAATATTCCTTGGGCTGCTGATGTGGTAACCAGTTGTAACTGCATTGAAGATTTCACAAAGGATCACGCCACTGAACACGAGCTTCACGAATTTTTGCAGTGAAGGCCACTGTAAACACACCACATGGACACTCTGGCCTTGAACTGGACATCTGAGAGTAAACTGTGACGATAACTGACATTGGGCTGCGCACATATAGTTCGCAAGCTAAACACTGCAGATGCTCACTGACAGTAATGGGAGTATGCGGTTTCAGCATGCACTTTGTTAGAAGAGAAAACTCATTGTAAAACCGTTGATTTCTTCAAACCGTGAAACAGGGTGGTCCATTGATCGTGACTGGGCCAAATATCTCACGAAATAAGCATCAAATGAAAAAACTACAAAGAACGAAACTCGTCTAGCTTGAAGGGGGAAACCAGATGGCGCTATGGTTGGCCCGCTAGAT
The DNA here is from genome assembly GCF_023864345.2 of Schistocerca serialis cubense. Classification (NCBI taxonomy): domain Eukaryota; kingdom Metazoa; phylum Arthropoda; class Insecta; order Orthoptera; family Acrididae; genus Schistocerca; species Schistocerca serialis. The sequence continues at coordinate 658,873,342 of NC_064641.1, read as the reverse complement.
GGCGCTGCCATAGGTCAAACGATATCAACTGTGATTTTTTAAATAGGAACCCCCTATTTTTGTTACATATTCGTGTAGTACGTAAAGAAATATGAATGTTTTAGTTGGACCACTTTTTTCGTTTTGTAATAGAAGGTGCTGTAGTAGTCACAAACATATAAGTATATGGTATCACGTAACATTCCGCCAGTGCGGACGGTATTTGCTTTGTGATACATTACCTGTGTTAAAATGGACCGTTTACCAATTGCGGAAAAGGTCGATATCATGTTGATGTATGACTATTGTGATCCAAATGCCCAACGGGTGTGTGCTATGTATGCTGCTCGGTATCCTGGACAATATCATCCAAGTGTCTGGACCGTTCGCCGGATAGTTACGTTATTTAAGCAAGCAGGAAGTGTTCAGCCATATGTGAAACATCAACCACGATCTGTAACAAATGATGATGCCCAAGTAGGTGTTTTAGCTGCTGTCGCGGCTAATCCACACATCAGTAGGAGACAAATTGCGCGAGAATCGGGAATCTCAAAAACGTCGGTATTGAGAATGCTACATCAACATCGATTGCAACCGTACCATATTTCTATGCACCAGGAATTGCATGGCGACGACTTTGAACGTCATGTACAGTTCTGCCACTGGGCACAAGAGAAATAATGGGACCATGAGAGATTTTTTGCACGCATTCTATTTAGCGACGAAGCGCCATTCACCAACAGCGGTAAAATAAACCGGCATAATATGTACTATTGGGCAACGGAAAATCCATGATGGCTGTGACAAGTGGAACATCAGTGACTTGGCAGGTTAATGTATGGTGTGGCATTTTGGGAGGAAGGATAATTGGGCCCCATTTTATCGGTGACAATCTAAATGGTGCAATGTATGCTGATTTCCTATGTAAAGTTGTACCGATGTTACTACAAGATGTTTCACTGCATGACAGAATGGCGATGTACTTCCAACATGATGGATGTCTGGCACATAGCTCGCATGCGGTTGAAATGGTATTGAATAGCATATTTAATGACAGGTGGATTGGTCGTTGAAGCACCATACCATGGCCCACATGTTCGTTGGATCTGATGTCTCTGGATTTCTTTCTGTGGGGAAAGTTGAAGGATATTTGCCATCGTGATCCACCAACAACGCCTGACAACATGCGTCAGCGCATTGTCAATGCATGTACGAACATTACGGAAGAACTACTTGCTGTTGAGAGAAATGTCGTTACACGTATTGCCAAATGCGTTGAGGTTGATGGACATCATTCTGAGCATTTGTTGCATTAATGTAATCACCCAGTAACAGCATGCTTTCTCAGAAATGATAAGTTCACAAAGGTACATATATCACATTGAAACAACCAAAATAAAATGTTCAAACGTACCTATGTTCTGTATTTTAATTTAAAAAACCTACCTGTTACCAACTGTTAGTCTAAAATTGTGAGCCATATGTTTGTGACTATTACAGTGCCATCTATCACAAAGCGAAAAAAGTGGTCCAACTAAAACATTCGTATTTCTTTACGTACTACACGGATATGTAAAAAAAATGGGGGTTCCTAATTTAAAAAAACGCAGTTGGTATCCGTTTGACCTATGGCAGCGCCATCTAGAGGGCCAACCATAGCGGCATCTGGTTTCCCCTTAGACAAGATTCGTTCTTTGTAGTTTTTTCGTTTGACGCTTGTTTCATGAGATATTTGGCCCAGTCACGATCAATGGACAGTTGAAATAAAAAAGAAAGCACAGAGTCCTCATGATGATGAAAGACATATTTTGGAAAATAAAATTGATACATTACCATACAGACAATACAAATTATACAAAAAATCTAATAGAAAATTTTCTACATAAATTGAAAGCCTAATTAAGAAGCTCACCACAAGTGTCTCAAAAAAGATTTAAAAAATATATGAGTTAGAAATAAATGTTTTATGTAATATCACTAGATGTGAATATTCAGATACTAAATATGGAGAAAAAATGTATGCTTAATAATGAGTTTAATATTATTTTCAGCCAGTTGAAGGACAAATGTAACTGAAATATAAAGAAATTAAGAAACTTAAAAATAGAAATAATGAATTTCATGCTCTGTAATTCACTCTATGAAAATTTTTTAATAATTTTATTTTCTCCTATTAAATTTTATAATCGAAATGGACAATAGCATACAGCTTAAGCAGTGTGGTGATTGTCTGGATAAATATAAAAAAGATGGATATTGCTGGATTTGTAAGGAATGTAAAAATAAACCACAATAAAATAAAAGTTATACGTGAGCGTGGCAGAACTGCAGTCAAGTCTTATCTAAAAAAAAACATGAAAAATCAACTGCTTGTAAAAAAAGTCTCATGGCTGCTCAAGAAGAAGGAATTAGAAAATTTTTTGGTAGGAAATAGAACATTTTTTTACTTATATTCATATAACATATTTTTACTTATATTCACTGCTCATAATAAAATACACTGAACTAGTGAGCCAGTAAATTTTTAATATGAATTATTCTTTGTAACAATAAATTATATTTTTTCCTTACATGCACCTTTTATAAAAAAAAAAAATTAAGTTTATTTTCTTATGTTCACCGTTTTTTAGAAGAAAATAATTATTTTATAATAAGAGAATGTGATAAGAAAAAATATTCCTTTTTTTTAGTTCTCTAAGTAATTTATTACAAAATATTCATTTCTTTAGTGAAATTAAGTATGTTGTCTCTGAATTACTGGCAATAGTAGATGCCAAGTGTCGGTTCTAAGTAACTTGGGTCGGTTTTGGAGTGAGCCAGGACTCAGCCATGTGGTCTAGAACCTACACTCGCCTTATACCAATGGGTAGCCCACTTGACTGCTTCATTACATGCTATATAGTTTCCCAAGAAGAGTTTTCTTCCTCTTTATCCATACCATTATTTTTAAAGCAAAAATATATTCCACTATCTAATCCTAATTTTGGTGGTTTTTTGGTTGATTCAGGGGAGGTGACCAAACTTAGTTTTAGTGGCAAAAAGACATTGGTATTGTCAATGTTCTACTACAGAGAGATTTACCATTGTTCTCTCGCATGTAAAATAAACAGGCACATTAACAAAAATGGGACCTGTTACAAATGTGATGGACCAATACAGGAAGATTTAATAGAAATAGTTCATATGCATGGTTATGTGCAGCAAAATTTTGTAGATAAAGTTGTCAAAAATAGACACTGTACCTGTCGTATGATATATTACCAATGTGTTTGTAAGACTTTTTGTAGGGAAGTTTTCATATCATGAGCCAGTAACAGCTTGTGGAAGTAATGACAATAGTCAGCCATACTTATAGCAATGATTGCTCAATGAATTAAAAATGTGTGGTTACTTCCTCTCCCCACACTAACCATAGATGTATATTAGGATAATTTTTGGGAGCCTGTTTGGGTGAAGCCGAGACTAGTCCATTCTGCAATGTATGACCAAATGATCTTCATTCTCTGACACCTCAGTGTAGAACTCATCATGGAGGGCACCCTGGGCTGAGGGATGGTATGGGATTCTGTGTCTGGGGGCTATTTCGTCTTTCTCTCTTCAGTCTTAACAAACCAATCTTAATTTTCCTTTCTCACTCCTTTGACAGCAGGGCTTATTCTTCCACATTCGTATATTTCTACATCTGATACCTTTCTCTTCTGTAGATCACATGGCAGTGAATATGAGGCATGTTTTTTAAGTAAGTATCATTTTGAAACTAAAAAAAAAAAAAAGACGTGCTAAGATATTTCAATAATTTTATTTTTACATGAAAGCCTGTACCTCAATCTACGCACTCACGCCATTACAGTCTGATTCTTTCTTGTTTACATTGTGTACTAAGTGTTTAAGATGCCTCTGATAGTCGTGAGTCCCACCGACTGTGAAGTATGGGCTGTTATAAGATTTCTTAGTGCTAAGGGCCTAAAAGCAATCGATATTCATAGTGAGATCTGTGAAGTTTACGGAGAAAACATTATGACTGATGGAATGGTAAGAAAGTGGGTGAGGGCATTTAGAGATGGCCACACAAATGTGCATGATGAGCAACGGAGTGGGTGTCCTTTGGTCATTAATGAAAGTTTGGTGCAGGGAGTGGACAATAAGGTGAGAATAAACAGATGCTTTCCTAATGTTTCTCATAGGGTTTTGTATGACACTGTGACTGAGCACTTGAATTACCAAAAATTGTGCGCACGTTGGGTACTGAAAATGTTGACGGATGTGCACAAAACCAAACGTTTACACAGTGCATTGACTTTCCTTGAGTAGTACCACAACAATGGTGATGATTTCTTAAGCCAAATTGTTAATGGGCGATGAAACATGGGTGGCCTACATCACACCAGAATCAAAGCAGCAGTTCATGGTAGTTGAGCAAGGGCATCGTTTTGCTGCAAGACAATTCCCGTCCGCATGTGGCAAATCAAACCAAACATCTCATCACATCTTTTCAATGGGAAACTGTAGATCATCCTCCGTACTGCCCCCATCTTGCGCCCAGTGACTACCATCTGTTGCTGCACCTGAAGAAAGACCTGGGCGGTCAGCGTCTTCAAGATGATGATGAAGTCAAAACAGTGGTGATTCAGTGTTAACAAGTCGGGCGGCAGACTTCTATGAGGAGGGTATTCAAAAACTGGTACAACGTAATGACAAGTGCCTCAGTATTGACGGAAATTATGTAGAAAAGTAGATTAAGGTACAGGCTTTCAAGTAAAAATAAAATTATTGAGATATCGTAGGACATCTTTTTTTAATTTCAAAACTGTACTTAATTGTAAAACATACCTCGTACATCTTACTATTGTAGCAGGAGAGGGAAGTAACACATGTACAGTGAAAATATACAGACACTGTTAAGTGAGAGAGAAAAAAAAAAGAAAAAAAGAAAAAAAAAAATATATATATATATATATATATATATATATATATATATATATAAAAATTATAATAGAGGGAAACATTCCACATAGGAAAAATATATCTAAAAACAAAGATGATGTGACTTACCAAATGAAAGCGCTGGCAGGTCGACAGACACACAAACAAACAAAAAACATACACACAAAATTCAAGCTTTTGCAACAGTGTGTGTGTGCGAGTGTATACCCGTCCTTTTTCCCCCCTAAGGTAAGTCTTTCCGCTCCCGGGATTGGAATGATTCCTTACTCTCTCCCTTAAAACCCACATCCTTTCGTCTTTCCCTCTCCTTCCCTCTTTCCTGATGAGGCAACAGTTTGTTGCGAAAGCTTGAATTTTGTGTGTATGTTTGTATTTGTTTGTGTGTTTGTCGACCTGCCAGCACTTTCATTTGGTAAGTCACATCATCTTTGTTTTATATCTAAAAACAAAGATGATGTGACTTACCAAATGAAAGTGCTGGCAGGTCGACAGACACACAAACAAACACAAACATACACACAAAATTCAAGCTTTCGCAACAAACTGTTGCCTCATCATTATAACCATATCATATATATATTTTTGGATAAATGGCTACGTAAAAATACATGTTAGGCATGCCACAAGAGGGAAGTGAAGAGGCAAGAAAGTAGTCCATGACTATAGAGAATATCTTGATGTGCTAACATGTTAATTCATAATCACAAAGTGGCCCATTAATTGTTTAACAACTGATGCTCGAAAATAATAATAAAAATACTCAAGTTATCTCTGATGAGAGAGCATCAATGAAGAAGTTACTTAATAAATAAAAATGCTATAGTTATTAATTTATTACATTAAGAGGCATAAAATCAAAACCTTATAAATATTGGAAATCTAATGGCAAAACAAATGTAGGAGAAATAAAGTGAGAGAAGGCTCATTATTAAATGATTTAATAGAATATATGTAAGTTACAGCATTCAAGGAAGTACGGGTAAAAAGGTATAACAGGTGGAGTCAGGAAACACAAGTCTAGAATAACTGTGATGAGTCAATACGCTAAGGAGAAACTTTTTCGGTGAGATGTGTAAAGCTAAGGGTTGGAAATTATGGATATGTTAAAGATTTAATACGGTGCATACCCAGTTTTATGTAGATATTGTAGAGGAGAAGGATAAGGAACCTAGGGAAGGGATGGTCCAATCCTTGCTCAGTTGGTTCCGTAGACAGAATGACCTGAACTGTTTTTTGTATAGAGTGATTAATAAAGGGACACTTGCAGAGAAAAGATGAAGTATTTACACAGTTCATGCCACAGAGAAGGTGTAAGCACAACTCTTACTGAAGTAGGAAGTTGTACAGTGGCTGTTAGTTACACTACTGAAGTTAAAGGGTAATAGACCTACTGAGTGGTGATGATTCTCTGAATTTACTTTTCCACACATGTTTGACTTACTACAGATCTGAGATTTGAAACTGTGGAGAGTGGTGTAGAATAAAATGTCAGCATTAACTCGCTCTGGTAAAGAAGAACTTAAACATTTTTTGCCTCCTAAATTTGAGGAACATATGCTGTTGTAATCAATGAACTGAAAGCAAAGTAAATGCATTTGCCTTTGAGCAAGAGCAGAACAGGGCAACTATCATATTTTTATCTATTAAAAATGAAATAGTGACAACTATATGGTTGAACAGTCATACAGTACAGCAGTATGTTAAGTGTGAAATGAGGCTACTAATGACACTCCATTTTTTATCCAAGCAAACTGAATTATGTGCTAGATGCTTTTCTGAAATGAAAATGAAACGAGGAGATCTAAGATTTCGTAAATTAAAAAAAAGAAAGTTTATGTAAGGAATGTTTAGGATGGGCCAAGAGTTAGTTTCTTGTTTAGGATGTACCACTACTGGTGCTGGTGGTGAAGCTAATATGTATGAATGAAGCTGTTTCATATGACAGTGCTCAAACCCTTCAATATGTCAACTGAAGCTGTGCATCACACATGGTTGTTCAGCACAGTTGCTGGTGTCTACATGTGTTTTGTCCATATGAGCACATCCACAGTTCTGTTCCTGATGGGTAGCTCTCCGAATGCCAGACCATGCTTCCTGGGGATGTGGGACCAGGAGATGAGGAGCGTTCATGGTTGTCTCCTGTGGAGGAACTCCTATGGGCTATGGGCCAGGATAGGGGTGGTTCTGTACATGCTCAGGAACAGTGCGTGCTTCTATTGTGGAGAACATGAGGCAGTTTCTTTAATTTGTAATTTATGACAAAATTTGTGCAGGTCAGTGTCCTACCCATGATGTCACATTAAGTGCTGCATCCCATTAAATGCTGCATCCACTTTATATGACATCAAGTTGATGGGAAATTCAAATAGTGCCCATGAAAATGAAACAAGCAATCAGTACGGTATCTTACCAACTATTAAAATTAAACAGCCAATCAGTATGTAACCACCATGATCAACAATATCCAAATGATTTGAATTTTACATTATGTTCAAAAGCACCACAATGACTTCTGTTATTTATCAAAATACCTAAGTTTCATGTGAATGGTGCTAATTTGAATCATGTTAAAAAAATACATAAAGGGTGTAAGCTATGGCATTTACACATCAAAAATAAGTAAGCATATATTTGGTGTAACATTCCACCTCTGTATTATTTATCAAAAACTTGTCTGTCAAATGCTGTATTGCCCCATCAGTAAAAGTCATCTCTCTCTATTTTATACTTCACTGAATATATTTATGCCAAACACTGTATTGCCTTATTCGTAAATTTCAGGCCACATGTAAACAAACAGGATCATAAATTAAAGACCTGGTGTAACTTACAGTATTTTCACATCTTTATCATTTATAAAAAATACAAAAGCACATAAATATCATCTCCTCTGATTTATACTTTACTAAAAGAAATTTGTGGCCAATATTGCACTGTCTTATCAAAGAATTTCATTGCTTTCATTATCTTTTATTCTTTACTCTTTCTTATTTTCAGTGTCATAAGATAGAGAATCCTGAAGAATGTGTAGTATCATCATTTCACACAGGTTAATCCAAGTGTTTAAATATTATTACAAACATTATAAGATTAAGTAATACGTTTTTTTTTTTTTTTTTTTTTTTTTTTTTTTTTTTTTTCCCGCACAGCAAATGAGCTACAAATGACATGTCACACAATAGATCAGTTACAAATTACAGTTAGTGTTTCACACAGAGGGCAGCTGGTGACAAAAGCATGAATTTTTTTGTTTTACTAAATATTTTTTAAAAACTTGCGGCATTATTGAATTGAAGCACCAAAGAAACTGGTATAGGCATGTACATTCTATACAGAGATATGTAAACAGACAATATATGGCGCTGAGGTCAGCAACACCTAAGTGAGATAACAAGTATCTGGCGCAGTTGTTAGATCGGTTACTGCAGCTACAATGGCAGGTTATCAAGATTTAAGTGACTTTGAATGTAGTCTTATAGTCAGTACATGAGCGATGGGATACAGCATCTCTGAGGTAGTGATGAAGTGGGGATTTTCCTGTATGACCATTTCACAACTGTACCATGAATATCAGGAGTCTGGTAAAATATCAGATCTCTTGATATCGCTGTGGCTGGAAAGAGATTCTTCAAGAATGGGACAAATGATGAATAAAGATGATCATTCAAAGTGACAGAAGTGCAACCCTTCCACAAATTGCTGCAGATTTCAATGCTGGGCCATCAACAAGTGTCAGCATGTGAACCATTCAACAAAACATCATCGATATCGGCTTTAGGAGGCGAAGGCCCACTCGTGTGTCCTTGATGACTGCACAACACAAAGCTTTATGCCTCACCTGGGCTCGTCAACACTGACATTGGACTGTTGATGACAGGAGACATGTTGACTGGTTGGATGAGTCTTATTTTGAACTGTATCAAGCGGTTGGATGTATATGTGTATGGAGACAACCCCATGAATCCATGGACCCTGCATATCAGCAAGGGACTGTTCAAGCTGGTGGACACCTGTAATGGTGTGGGGCATGTGCATTTGGAGTGATTTGGGACTCTTACAGGTGACACGTACATAAGCATCCTGTCTGATCACTTGCATCCATGTCCATTATGCATTCCAACGCACATAGGGAATTCGAGCAGGACAATGCAACACCCCACGATGTTTAGAATTGCTACAGCGTGGCTGCGGGAACACTCTTCTGCATTTAAACACTTGCGCTGGCTACCAAACTCCCCACAACATGAATATTATTGAGCATATCTGGGATGCCTTGCAAAGTGCTGCTCAGAAGAGATCTCCACCAATCATACACTTACCAATATTTGGACAGCCCTGCAGGATTCATGGTGTCAATTCCCTCCAGCGCTGCTTGAGACATTAGTCGAGCCCATGCTGCATTGTGTTGTGACACTTCTGCATGCCCACAGGGCCATACACTATATTAGTCAGATGTACCAATTTCTTTGGCTCTTCAGTGTATATCAGTTACACATGCAACATCTAGTTTGGCATTGATGTACCTTCACTCTTTATGTACGCGATTTCAGAGATCGAGCATCCAAACAATTCACAGGCCCACTTTTAGAGGCCATCTTGATCAGCCTGCTGGTGTGCGCTGCTGAACTGCCAAAGAAACAATATTATAAAAGCAATCACAAATGAATGCTTTGCCTATTCTGTAACCTTTATTACTGTTGTCCATTCAGTGTGTTCAGTGTTATGAGCAACCTGTACTTCATTGTATCTTACATTGGCTCTATAAAATACTATGTTCCATAAATCATGTTTGTTCCTGTTATAACAAACTTGCTGATGAGTGAGAATTACCTTTCCTCTGCCTGTCAGAGTCAGTGCTAAGTCATCTGACAAACATCTTGATGGAAGAAATACTCTTGTATCATTGCCTGGCAGCAAGCTTTTGTGGAACAACAGCAGGCTCTCATCACTGCTCTCATTCAAGTGGCTACTGCAAGTTTGTGGCAGGTTACACTTCTGTCAGTGCAATCATCATTCTTTCCTGTATATGATGAATTGGTTGAAGATTGGGGCTCCTATGAGACAAGGTTACAGCAACATTTCCAGGTTTTTTGCACGGGCAATGCAAACCTGTGTAGGGATTTCTTTCTTTCTGGCTTTCATCATGCATGTAGCAGCTGTGGCTACTTGCACTTTTGTAAGAACTGGCCAACTTATCATTTGATGAAATGTGCAAGCTTCTCTCTATCTACTGCTGTGACAGAACACATGTCATTGTGACTCATGTAGAATTTTACCATTGTCAGAAAAGTCCAAACCAATCTTACAAAGCCTGGGCTGCAGAATTACATGCATTGAGCCATCATTGTAAATTTGTCACTAGCACCCATCATAAATCCTATGCTGATATCATAGTGGGTGATTTTATTATTTGTCTGGCCCTGGATAGGGAAGGCTGTGAAAAAGCACTTCTATGTGAGAATCCAACACATTCAGATGTGCTCAATATAGCACAATCTTTTGAACTGTCGCAGGCCACAGGCGATCAGATTGCTGTGTGGGGGGAGGTATTAGAATTTGCTCAGTCAACCCCAGTTAGGCATGCTATAAGTGTTCAGGACAATGGGGAAGCCATTGCAGTAGTACAACCTTCAATTCGGCCAGAGCAGCAACAGCCATGTCACAAGAGTGACCATGTGCCCCCTTCCATCTTGCCTATACTGCTTCATCCAACATGAACATGCTGCATGCCATAAGCACTGGGCTGTTTGCAACAAGTGTTGAAAGAAAACCCACATTGTATCGGTGTGTAACTCCTCTTCAAATGTGACAGACACAGTAGTACCGATGGACATAAGCTGTTTCTCTCCAATGACTGTCTACTTGAACAAATTGTTTATTGACTTGTGTGTGCTTAATAAACCACTAAAAATGCAAGTGGACACAAGAGTTGCAGTGACTTTAGTAAATGCACAAACTTACATGGAATTGGGTGCCCCTTCTCTCATGCAGGTTTCACGGAAGTTGGTTAGCTAGCTATAGTAAACAGCAGATTCTGATCCTAGGTCAATTCTCCGCTCCTGTACCTTACAGATCCATTTTTCATCCTTTCACCTTCCTTGTTATGGATCATTCCAATACTGCAGTCTTGTTCAAGCTACAAGCATTTAACACTTTCAGTTACTCCATTGCTGATGAGGTAAATTTAGGCCAGATCAAGTTCCTTATCAGCAACTCGAGTTTGTGTTATCTTCTGGACTTGGTTGTGCTACTGGTTTTCAGGCCCACATTACTATGAAAGAGTACACCTGCTGTTGTTTTTTTCAGGTGTGACACGTGCCTGTCACATTGCTCGACTCTGCCAGGGTCGAATTAGACCGTTTGATGTTACTTGATGTCATTTGGCCTATTTCTTCCAGTGAATGGGCTACACCACTGGTCATCATTAAGAAATTGACTGGTAAGCCTAGCCTCTGCAGTGATTTCAATGCCACAATTAATGCACAGTCCAATATCCTTTGCCCCACCCTAATGAGTTGCTCGCAAAACTATCACATGGCCACTACTTTTTTGGCTGATTTGTCAGAAACATACACTCCATCTCCCTTAGATGAGGCCACTAGACTCCTTGTTGTCAATACACCTGCTGGCCTATAACAATACTAGTGCTTGCCTTATGGCATCACTAGCATGCCTGCAATTTTTCAGGATTTTTTTAGAACAACTGACAGCCACTGTGCTCAGCTACATCCATTACCTTTATGATATCATTGTTTTGGGTTCTTCCACTGAAGACCACCATAGAAATCTCCAGTTGTTGTTTTCTGTTTTGCAGTCTACACATCTCAAGTGCAATTATTATTATTATTATTATTATTATTATTATTATTATTATTTCCAAATCTCAATTTTTCAGCCATCCGTTGAGTACCTAGGTTTTGAAGTTCCTCACATAGGGGTCTAGCTGTTGCATCACCATGCTGATGCAACTGTGGCTTTGCTGTATCTGACCTCCATTAAGGAACTGCAGGCATATATAGGTGCAGCAGCGTACTACCATAAGTTTTTACGTGATGCATCCCTTGTTGCTCAGCCCCTACATGCGCTTTTGTGTGAAAATGTGCCTTTTTTCTGGTACCCAGCTTGTGACTGAGTGTTGCTTTACTTAAATCTGAGCTTCAGTCTGTCCCACATCCAGCCATTTTTCAGATGGATCAGCATCTTGTGTTGGCTACAAGTCTCTCTCAGTATGGTGTTGGTGCACAAATACTCAGCTGTGCCTGAATGACCCATTGCTTACTCTTCTAAGACTTTAACTCCCACTCAGAAGTGGTGGTATTCTGACATTGAAAAGCAGGCTTCAGCGATTGTGGTCACCCTCAAGAAATTTCACGTTCTCTCTCTCTCTCTCTCTCTCTCTCTCTCTCTTACACACACACACACACACTCTCTCTCCCTCCCTCCCTCTCTCTCTCTCTCTCTCTCTCTCTTTTTAAATATGTGGATCTAAGTTTCATTTAATCTTGGATCACAAGCCATTGGTTGCTCTTTTTAACTCTTTGGATTCCATGCCAGACAAGGCCGCACATCGTTTGCAGCAGTGGACTCTTGTCCTGTCCCATTATCATTATCAGATCCATTACAGGCTGATGGCACAACACACCAATGCTGATGCCTTATCATGCCTTACAACTGGGCCAGACCCAGCAATCAGTCTAGATGAGTTGCTTTCTTTCTATTTAGATATTGAGAACCAGAATGCAGTTGATAGCGTTGGTTGCTGATTACCTTACTGTTGAGTGCCTGTAAACACCAAACCAAACCAACCGACTGAGACAGCATTGGCTGTCACTGCAGATTCTGTACTCAGTTGGGTCCTGTCCTTTGTGCAGCCCAGGTTACTGGAAAAGCCCTCAGAACATGCCTCGGGTCACTTGTGTAATTACTTCTCCCTCCAGTACTTCCTTTCTGTGTTTGACAGAGTTCTTTGTTAGTTATAGAGGAGCTGCTCCCCTAGTTGTGGTTCTCACTTCCTTACACCGTTGTGTTCCATAGCTTCTGCATGTCAGTCATTGGGGGACCTCTTGCACCAATGCTTTGACCCATCAGCATGTGCATTGCCTGGGCATAGATGGGGTCATTACACAGCTTATTGCCACTTGCAATCATTGTGTTCAGCAACAGGCAGCCCTGTGGACACCTTTTTCCCCCTGGCTAATGCCTCAGCACCTGTGGATGTGTCTATACGTCAGTTTTTCTGGTTCCTTCTTAAATCAGTATTGACTCATTGTAGTAGATGCCTGTTCCAAGTTTCCTTACATGGTGTGTTGTTCATCCTCATCTGTGACGGCCACTATTTTGGCCCTGTCTAAGATTTTTGCAATTGAGGGACTTACATGTACCGTTCTTACCAATAATAGCCCCCAGTTTGTTTCCCGAGACTTTGTATCTTTTACTCAGCTAGTGGTGTTCGCAATCTAATAGAACACCTGTTTCATCCTCAGTCTAATGGTAAAGTCGAATGCAGAGTTTCGATGTTTAAAACTCAGATGCAGAAGTATGTATCTAGCAGGTTCCCTGTAGCTGCTTTAGACAATTTTTTGAGTTCGTATCTTTTCACTCTATTGGGGGACAAGAGCTCAGTAAAGCTGCTACACGGATGCCAACCATGGACTCTCCTTCACCTGATACATCCACGGCCGTGTCGGCTGGCATTGCCAGCTCTATGATAGTTTCAACTGAGAGCACCTGCTTGGGCTTGTGGTTTTGGCCACTGGCCAAACTGGGTTCCTGCCATCATTGAGAGATGCCGGAGCTGGCATTTGTGCATCGTCTACACTCCTGAATGGCAGATGTCCCATCACACCAACCAGCTGTTGATGCGCACAGCAGGGTCCATTGTGAATGGCCTGCTACCTCCCCACCCCCACTGTCTTCGATGCCTTTTCCTGTGTGCAGACAGTCCAGTTCATTCCACAGCAGGGGTCGCTGCCTGGAAGATCACTGTTTAGGGTTCCTGCCTCTGCCCACACTCCTTGACTGCTGTCGCTGCTACAGTCCCCATCATACCTGACGCTGCGGCAGCTGCTGCTGCTGACTCTGTTGTTGGGTCCTGTGTGGCCGTCATCTCTGATGCCCATGCTGATGCCTCCAGTGCTGACCACTGACTTCAAGAAGGACATAGCTATGGAGACACCATCCCTGTTCTGCACTATAGATTCTAATAAGAGACTGGACAGTACACCAAACTGCCCCCTCATCACTTCTGCCCCTACTTGCTGGTGCCTGCCCATCACATGCTGCAGCAGCCACCATCGTTGGGTGATGAAATGGATGTCAGCACCATCATTGGAGTTTTACATGATTTGTAATCTCAGTAGTTTTTTTTTCTTTTTTTTTTCTTTTTCAGGGTGCCAGTGCTTTTCTGGTACCAGTGCTTCTCTTTGGTACCAGTGGTTTTTTCTTTACCAATGCTTTTTTCTGTACCATGTACTGTTTGTGCCCAGTGTTTTTATGTATGTGGTTGTCTCACTCGTGGAAGGGAGGAGTGATGCACCTCCACTTCTGATGCGCTCGATTTCAGAGATCATGTGTCCATACAGTTCACAGGCTCACTTATGTAGAGGCCACCTAGATTGGCCCTCTGGCACGCTCAGGTGAGCTTCCAAAGAAACAGTATTATTTAAGTAATTGCAAATGAGTGCTCAGATTATTCTGGAACCTATGTTACTGTTGTCCATTCAATGTGTTCAGTACTATGTGCAACCTGTACTTGGCACTATAAAGTACTATGTGCCATAAATCATGCTTGTTCTTGCTAAGACAGACAGTATGTTAAGAATACATAAAAGTTTCATTGTAATTCAATTATTATTAGAGAAGTACTAAAAGTTTCTTTAAAACTTATTTTGTGTACTATTACCCCATGCTGTTAGGCAGACACATCTTTGTCTTCGATTCCGATGAAGATGATTAAGTAGCTGCTTCCTTCGAAGTTTTTTAGTAATAGGAAATTTCAACTTCTTTTTGCAACATCTAGCAAGAGCTTTCCTTTTCTTTGTCTTATCTAATGTCTTCTTTTCAGCAGATTCTGCCTCCTGGATTGCCTTATGAGAGGTCAAAGTTAACCACTGTGAACTCCTACCCCATTAGATTTATGTATTTTTTCCCCATTCTGCTGTTTTCTTTGTTGGCAGTCTACAGATAACACATACAATGGAAGACAGGAGATCAAGGAGGATATTGGAGGCATATAGCTGGCAGCTCCACTACTGAGTTTATCTACTTTTTAAATAGATTTAGGGTCACCTGACACTCAATAAAAACTATACAGACTTTACATCACAAGCATACAAAAGTAACTTACCACATTTTCTCTGGCTGTAGGTGTCTGACTGTCAAGACACTCCAGAATAGAAGAAACACTCTTCTTATGCATGGGAGCGGGATTACAAAGTTAACACGGATTGGAACCTAACTGATTGCCAAAAGTTGTTGCACAAATAGCAAATTGAGCAAATGATAAAAGCAATGATATGGAAATTAAGACATATTTAATAGCAATACATGACAAACTTTGTGCACGGATAGTAAATCACCCACAAGCTAATATGGAGGCCTTAGAATTAGGTAGAAATTACAACTAAACTAAAAAGATAGCTATGCTATGGACGTTATTGTTCACGGATAAAACTGCATTAATAATATCTGCAGCAGAAACCACCATAGTCGCTACATCACCATAAGAGCCTATAACTTTAGAGTAGCCTTTTCCACCAACAATAATCTACACGAGAGCTTAATTTATTCGTTGCAGATCACAGATGATAAACTGTCTTAGTCTGGAGTGTATAAAATTACTTGTGGTGACTGTCTGAAATTTTACATAGGTCAGAAAGGCCGAGCTCTCATGACTAGATATACAGAGCACACCCCCACTAGAAGCGGTGATGGCACGAGGGGTTCCACTTATGCAGAACACATACAAATGGCTCATGCGCCAAGTCTTCCATCTAATATCAAGTTGCTTCATGCTGAAGTTAAGGGTTCAAAATTGGACATCTTAGAGGAGATGCAGATTTTTAAACACCCGCAGTATGCCAAAGATGATGTCCTTAATGATCAGCTCCAATTAAAAAACAGAAATTTCTTTGAAGGTTTCTTCAGATTAAGTTGCAACATGACTTGGAAGTTAGTTGATGCATGCGCACCATGTAGAATGTTCACTGATGGTAATGACACCTCCGACACCTCCCCCCCCCCCCCCCCCCCCCCCCTCCCATTTTGTACGTTTTCCTACCTACTGTGTTGAGGGTTTGGTCAGCCAAGAAGAACACCATTTGTATTTTCTTATTGCTGCGTGCTTTTAGGAGGTATTTTATGTATCTTCGGTGACTTCTATTTAATTATAAGATCGTAGAGCTAAGGTATGTTATAAATCTCTAACGTCTTCTGATTATGGCCTGGTCAGCTGCTTAGTATTATGGTGATGTAGCGACTATAGTGGTTTCTGCTGCAGATATTATTAGTGCGGTTTTATCCATTAACAATAGCGTCCTTAGCATAGCTATCTTTTTAGTTTAGTTGTAATTTCTACCTAATTCTAGGGCCTCCATATTAGCTTGTGGGTGATTTACCATCCATGCAGAAAGTTTGTTGTGCATTGCTATTAAATGTGTCTTAATTCCCGCATCATCGCTTTTATCATTTGCTCGATTTGCTATTTGTGCGACAACTTTTGGCAATCAGTTAGGTCCTGATCCGTGTTAACTTTGTAATCCTGCTCCCATGCATAAGAAGAGTGTTTCCTGGCCGCGCGCATGCACATTGATTTCGATAGCCATGCATGTGAGCAGCCCGCGGTGCCTCAGTTCGGTGGAGAGCCTGTGACCATCGTACGTTGGCTGGGGCAAGGCAACACACACAGGGTTGAGATAAGTAACATTGACTTTGTACATAAGTACTGCGTATTTGTAAAAAAAAATTTTATGGGGTCTTGCCACTATAGGTGTTGATTTTAGCCTTTGACTATGCCTATTTAGGCAAGCTGTTTTATATTTGTTCTGAGGAATGTATGGTTATCCACGCTGAAACCTAGGTAAACACCAGGTAGTTTCTGCAGTCGAGGTGGATTTTTCATAATTATTTGGTTTACAACAACCAGCTTTTTGGCTTGAGGTATTGATCCTTACTTTCTTTTGAAATAAAAGCATAGTCTTGCAGCATGCATAATGCCCCCACAGTAACAGCCTATAAATGATGTAGCTGTGGAACATTCCATAGTGTACTGGTAGTAGGTACTTTTCTGATATCATACTTTTGAATTTTCTCAAGAGATACACGACCCATGAAAATTAGGAGTATACATGTTTAGTGTGCTGTTATCTGATTAACTAGGTATCAACAAAAAAGCCAAGAGCTTAAATGGCTGCTGTACCACCCAATGCTATAGTGCCACTGAAACTGCGTATCATCTTTTGTGTTTTGTCTTCATTAATTGTCATCTTTTTCATGATAGAAAAGGTCTTGCGTTCACTGAATACGACTTCTGCTTGTTGAACACCCTGAATGACAGATTCTCCTTTTGAGGCCAAGGCTGTATTATCTGAAAACTGCAAGGTGTGCCATTGGAGTCTATGTCATTAACAAAAATGCAGAACAACAGAGGTTATGTTCTCTGTGCCCCATCATTTTGTAACTTCTTTTTGCTTGAGTCTGCTCCTTGCGCTGACACAATCTGTCATCTGTTTCTCAAGTAGAATTTGTGGGTTTGCAGAACACATCCTTCAGTACCATATAATTTTAAATTGCTGGGCAGACCCTTATGTAGGATACAATCAAATGCCTTACTAAGGTCACAGAGTACTGGCGCTAAAGACTTAATGTCTTCAAAACTCTTATATCTATATCTATATATTTGTATCTAAGTCAAATACTGATATTGACATTGACCTGCCTTTCTGAAAGCTATGTAGTGTGTCATAAAAGAGGTTATTTCCTTCAAAGTTGCTTAATAGTTGATCTTTCATTATGCACTGTTTCACTTTCACCTTAGGTGGTACTTGTCTTAAAGACATGGGCTTATAGCTTGGTACTTCATGGCGATTACCTTTTTTGTAAACAGGAACTGTGTGTGCTGCTTTTACAAAGTTTGGAAATACCCCAGCATGGAAACATTTATTTCTTACTACTGTCAGTGTTCTGCAATTGCATAGATTATAATGTCTAACACAGTAAAATGGAACTTCCTGAGGGTGTGCAGTTTTTTCCAGTTTCAGTTACATCTTCTGGATACACTCCCTTCAACTTTACCACACTGAATTTATTTTCAAATGTCATAGCAACTGCAGGCTATTCTCAAAAGTCAGGAACTTACTGTACCATGCTTTCCACTATCCTTATAAAATATTCATAAAATTCATTTTCACTGCAAGAACTAGGGCATGAAGTGGGCCTTTTCCTGGGTCCATTAATGAGATCCCATACTGTCTTGCAAGGACTGTGAACTTCTTCAATAAATTTGGCATTGCTTTTCTACTTTGATTTTTCTTCTTTGTTCCTGCAGAATCTTCTGGCCTCTAAATAACTGTAGTATATGCGATCCTTAATGTCAGTATCTTTAGCTACTTTGACATGTAAACAAGCATGGAACTCCACTCCTGTCACCGAATTCAAAGATGGGTTTTCTGCTGGCTGTGAGGGTGTAGGACGTATAATAATTAATGTTATTTGTAGTTGTTAAAAGTGTAGATCCAGCAGAAAAATATGTAAAGACTTATTATAGGTTAAGTGAACATTTTAGAGACTTTGACATGTTAAGCCAAAATTCGTAAGCAGCAGCAGTCGAACAAGGAGGCCGATGACCAGCAGTTTCTTGCAGCGGCAGTCAGCACATTGACAGATCAACAACCGAGCAAATGAGAAATGCTTCCAAGAACAATGACCAGTGCAGTTTTTACATCAGTGATCAATGCTCCAGGAAGTGTCATCATACTAAACTCATGTGTGTGACATATCTGGTGATGCAAGGGAGGATGTCAGGGGAATGCCCGACCATGCCCGCATAGAGAAAAAACAAGAAAAGCCAGCACATGTATGGACGATGGTCTAATTTCTGCCCAACATGAGAAGCAAAGATGAATGACCAAAGAGTCAATTGCTGTCCTAGAAACTTCATGAGATTGGACCATGAGGTGGTCCTTTGAGGGGAGAAATAAGAGACAAAGAAACATCGCCTAGATGGATGGACCAATGGTTAGTCAGAAGATGTCATACTTTGCTGAATGACTTGATCACTACACTGCTCTGTGCCATGCAGTAGTCACTTGTCAATAATGCAACAAGCAAATTCACAAGGAGAAGACAATGCTGCCACCACAGTGGTTCAAAGGTACGGCACTAAATGGAAGAATATGCCACCTGGTGCTCCGCTGCAACACAAGCTGTCACTGCATCAGCAGTCACTGGAACCTGCACACTATGATTCTGTGCAGCACCACTTCCATGAGGAATTGAGTCAAATATTACTCTGTTTAAAGGGTCTTATGTGTCAATAAATGACTGATAGTGGAATCACCAGTATTTCACTCACACCTTGTCCACTGAGCCAAGGAAAGAACCCATTCCGTTGCCCACAAAGTCTCACTTCCCTGACAAAATAATGACTTTCACTCTCTTCTATCACTGACGCTCAATATCTAGTGTTGCAAAACCCCACCCCACTTCATTTGGTGTCTAGTTTGGCTCTATTTTAATGCATACATGGTAGGAAATTTGTGGTACTCCTGACACCATCGCCAGTGGCGAACTTCCAGCCAACGGACAGTATTTCAGTAAACTGGTGAGTGAAAATTCGTCCCAAACCTTTTCCTTTTTAAGTAACACTTTTGCAGTGTAAAAAGAAATGATATAAAGTTCACATTATTTCAAAGAAATTTGACACTAGAAAATTTATTTTTGGGTGGTGTTAGATGTTCTTGATATTTTGATTGGAATTGTAATCAAATTTATAATGTTACTTGTTACATAGCTGAGTCTATGTTCTTGTGGTCATAGGAAGTATATTTGAGGGAATAACCATTTGTTAAACAGGAAAGAATTACAATGACATACAGTAAGACACAATGAGTTTCTACCCACGAGGCTATTCAGAGCCTACTTAATTGGGTAGCCAACTGAGATCCGACAATAATAAATTGTTAAATTTATTATCCGAGTATACGTTGACATTTAGTGTAATCTCTCCCATACTAGATTCCTCAACAGTCACCCTTGTGAATCCACTCTCTGGCAAGCAGAGCGAGGATATGGAAGTATTTTTTGCTGATTTGTTAGCAGCTACTAAACTTGGTTCCTGGTCAGATGAACAGATGTTGCAAATGTCAAAGTTATGGTTAACTGGGGAAGCTAAGGTGCATGTACTACAGCACGAGGAGTTACAAAGTGCATTAACTTTTGAAGAACTGAAACAAGGTTTGCTCAAAAGGTTTAAAAAGCAGAACAGTTGCCATTTTTATAGGGAGCATTGAACACCATGTCCCAAAGACACAACAAAACAATAGAAAACTTTGTGGATAGAATATTTAATAGTAACACTTAACAATTGTCAGCCAGTGATGAAGCCAATAAGTATATTCTACAAGAAACAGAGAATTGGGCCTTGGATACTTTTTTGTGAGGATTGCCATCCAAAACATCACGCAGTGTTAGGGCAGAATTTATGAAGAATTTAACTGATGCAGCATTAGAGGAAATAGATTCCTGATGAGGGGCAAAGAAAGAAAAATGTATTTTACACAGAGGTTCATTGTTTCAGATGTGATTGGCAAGGACACATTACAAAAAACTGTCGCCAACTACAGTGTACAAACTGTCAAAGGGTGGGCCATAACAGTGTAGCAGTACAGAGAAATTTGCAAACAGGGGTCCATTAAACAGGAAATGGAGCCCTGAAACCGCCACCAGGCATCCTCATTAAAATTCTATGCTATTAGAGTGCATGTCCACCTCAACAGCTGAGTGGTCAGTTCAGCAGAATGCCATGCCAAGGGACCTGGGTTGGATTCCCAGCTGGGTCGGAGATTTTCTCCACTCGGGGACTGGGTGTTGTGTTGTCTCGATCATCATCACATCCCCATCGACATGCAAGTTGCCAAAGTGGCATCAACTAAAAAGACTCCCACCAGGTAATCAGTCTACCTGACAGGAGGCCATAGCCACAAACATTTCCAGAGTGCGTGCAAAAGTGGACTGCTGATTACCAGGCACTATTAAGGTAAAACACATAGATTATTAGTTGACACTGGGGCTCACATGTCAGTCGTAAATAAACAGTGCACTGAGGTCAGGAGATATGATGCTTCAAGATATAAGTTAAGTGGTATAGGTGGAGGTGACATACATTTGGTAGGCTGTACATCACTGACCTTTCACATTGATGTGTAAGGTTCCAGGAGATTGTGGAAGTCATATCAAGGGTAAGCAACAAATATGATGTTATCCTAGAATTACATTTGCTGAATAAACATCACACCGTAATCAACTTCTGGCAGCAAACAGTGGAGCTTAGCAGGACATTGTTTCAGTCAGGTGACACAGATGCCAAGGACACTCTGCCGCAAGATCCCTCTCCCTGGAAAGAGGAATCAACTAAATTGTGAGCAGTGTACTTCAAGATAGATTCACAGGATAAAATACTATTTGGAACATGATAGCTACTTTGGGTGGACATTCATGGTGCTTTACATGCAAACACATAATGCATATGCAGCCATTAGAGGAAAATGATGAATTAGACACAACACATTGTTTTGTGCACAGGAGTATAGTTCATGCCGCAACAATTTATGGAGTACAGGAGGTATTGGTACATATACACTATGTGATCAAAAGTATCCAGACACCCTCAAAAACGTATGTTTTTCATATTGGGTGCATTGTGCTGCCACCTACTGCAAGGTACTCCATATCAGTGACTTGTCACTAGACATCATGAGAGAGCAGAATAGTGCTTTCTGCGGAACTCAAGGATTTCAAACGTGGTCAGGTGATTGGGTGTCACTTGTCTCATACATCTGTATGCAAGATTTCCACACTCCTAAACATCCCTAAGTCCACTGTTTCCAATGTGATAGTGAAGTCGAAATGTGAAGGAACATGTACAGCACAAAAGCATACAGGCCAGCCTAGTCTGTTGACTGACAGAGATCGCCGACAGTTGAAGAGGGTTGTAATGTTTAATAGGCACACATCTATCCAGACCATCACATAGGAATTCCAAACTGCATCAGGATCCACTGCAAGTACTGTGAAAGTTAGGTGGGAGGTGAGAAAACTTGGATTTCACGGTTGAGTAGCTGCTCATAAGCCACACATCATGCTGCTAAATGCCAAACAACGCCTTGTCTGGTGTAAGGAGCATAAACAAAGGATGACTGAACAGTTGAAAAACATTGTGTGGTGTGACAAATCATGGTACACAATGTGGCAATCTGATGGCAGGGTGTGAGTATAGTGAATGCTCAGTGAACGTCATCTACTAGCATGTGTAGTGCCGACAGTAAAATTGGGAGGTGGTGGTGTTATGATGTGGTCATGTTTGTCATGGAGGGGGCTTGCACCCCTTGTTGTTTTGCATGGCACTATCACAGCACAGGTCTACAATGACGTTTTAAGCACCTTCTTTCTTCCCATTGTTGAAGAGCAATTCGGGCATGGCGATTGCTTCTTTCAACACAATCGAGCACCTGTTCATAATGCACGGCCTGTTGCAGAGTGGTTACACGACAATAACATCCCTGTAATGGACTGGCCTGCACAGAGTCCTGACCAGAATCCTATAGAACACATTTGGGATGTTTTGGAACGCCAACTTCATGCCAGGCCTCATTGACTGTCATCAATACCTCTCCTCAGTGCAACACTCCATGAAGAATGAGCTGCCATTCCCCAAAAAGCCTTCCAGCAACTGACTGAATGTGTGCTTGTGAGAGTGGAAGCTGTCATCAAGGCTAAGGGTGGGCCAACACCATACTGAATTCGAGCATTACCAATGGAGGATACCATGTATTTGTCATTTTCATCCAAGTTTCCAGATACTTTTGATCACATAGTATAGATAATTTTGGGACAGAAGACAAGGAGTTATGAAAGGGAATGTTAACAGCTAACATAAGTGCCTTAGAGGAAGGTGATTTTGATTGGTAAGACATAGACAACAGCAACAAATCAGCCACCTACAAAACTGCATTGCACCAGAAGATATCATACGTAAAAGAAAAAGAATGGGATATGACAGAAGCAGCGTTGCACGAGTTTCAGAATCTGTTTAATTCACAGGGACTGCTACCAGCAATGAAATCATACAATGCAGGATTCCAAAAAGAGATAACACTCCAGTTTATAGGAAACCATACAGAGTTTCTCACCAATTACAAACATTACTTGATGAATTCATAGATCAGCAATTAAAGGAGGGTATAATAGATTATTCGGATTCACAATACAGCACAAATATCGTAAATGTACCAAAGAAATCTGCTGATGGTGCAAAATATTATAATTCTGTTATGATTACATGCATTTAAATAGCACAACAATTTTGGACTTGTATCCATTACCAAACGATTGAAGAGTTCCTAGATAACAGAACACAGCATGTCATTCTCAATGGAGAGAAGTCATCTGAAGTAAGAGTGATTTCAGCTGTGCCACAGGGCAGTGTCATAGGACTGTTGCTATTCACAATATACATAAATGATCTTGTGGATAACATTGGAAGTTCACTGAGGCTTTTTGCAGAGAGGTTGTAACAATGGAAAATTGTACTGAAATGCAGGAGAATTTGCAGCAAGCTGACGCATGGTGCAGGGAATGGCAGTTGAATTTCAATGTAGAAAAGTGTAATGTGCTATGAATATATAAAAAGAAAGATCCCTTATCGTTTAGCTACAATATAGCAGGTCAGCAACTGAAAGCAGTTAATTCCATAAATTATCTGGGAGCAGGCATTAGGAGTGATTTAAAATGGAATGATCTTATAAAGCTGATCGTCGGTAAAGCAGATGCCAGACTGAGATTCACTGGAAGAATTCTAAGGAAATGCAGTCCAAAAACAAAGGAAGTAGGTTACAGTACACTTGTTTGCCCACTGCTTGAATACTGCTCAGCAGTGTGGGATCTGTACCAGATAGGTTTGACAGAAGAGATAGAAAAGATCCAATGGAGAGTAGCGCACTTCATTACAGGATCATTTAGTAATTGCGAAAGTGTTATGGAGATGATAGATAAACTCCAGTGGAAGACTACAAGAGAGATGCTCAGTAGCTTGGTACAGGCTTTTGTTGAAGTTTCAAGAACATACTTTCACCGAGGAATCAAGCAGTATATTGCTTCCTCCTACATATATCTTGCAAAGAGACCATGAGGATAAAATCAGAGAGATTAGAGCCCACACAGAGGCATACCTACAATCTTTCTTTACACGAACAATATGAGACTGGAACAGAAGGGAGAACTGATAGAGGTACTCAAGGTACCCTACGCCACACACCGTCAGGTGGCTTGTGGAGTATGGATGTAGATGTAGATGTAGATATCATAGATACCATTGACCATATTGGCAATAGCAAATATTCCTCCAAATTCACTTAAGGAGTGGGTTACATCAAACAGAGTTTTCAACAGAGGACAGACATAAAACTGCTTTCTCTAGCCCTTAGGTCATTGGCAATTCTTAAGGATGCCTATTGGATTAGAAAATTCTCCTGCAACATTCCAAAGATTGCTAGATGGTGTGTTATGTGGGTTAAAACCTTGACAATGCATGATATAACTTGGTGACATAATTGTATTTTCAAAAGACATCAAGGAGCATATGACTCACTTACAAGAAGTTTTACAACATCTCAGGGATGGTAAATTAACATTAAATTTGGAAAAGTGTCAATTCGCATTAAAGGACGTGACACATTTAGGCCATGTTGTCATCAAACATGGAATCAAAATCAATCCAGGGCTAATAACCACAGTTAAAGATTTTCCAACACCACAATCTATCAAGAAAGTGCAGCAATTTCTATTTCTCTCAAATTGTTATCAAAAATTTGTAAAAGACTATGCAGAAATGGCATGACATCTCATGTAGTTATTGAAAAAAGGTACTAAATTTCACTGGACTACAGAATGCAACAAAGCATTTGAAACAATGAAATAGAGAGTAACACAGAGTCCTGTAATCTGTTCAGTTCTCAACAAAGAATTCATCCTGTCCTTTGATACATCTGGACATGCTGTTGGAGCAGTTTTGCATCAGAATCTTAAAGATGCAGAACATCCAGTAACCTACATGCTCAGGCAATTCAGTATGGCAGAAAAGAATTACTCAACAACGAAAAGAACTTACTGAGTGACTGAGCGTCATTATGGTATAAAATAGTTCAGGTGCTATCTGCATGAGGATACCTTCAAGATAATCATGGACCATTCTGCTCTCAAGTGGTTACTTGGGCTAAAAGACCCATCAAGTTGTTTGATGCACTGGTCCCTTTGCCTCTCTGAAATGTACTTTGAATTCACTCATAAACCAGTGAAGAAATATTCCAATGCAGATTGTTTTAGTAGAAAGATAGCGCTATTAAAGCAGTAGGTTGCAGTGTAGAAGAATGGCAAAAAGCACAGGCATTTTAGGTGCAGATTGCAAAAGATATTTGACACAATGGCAGTTTTGCCTACAGGATGTGGTTCTGTGTCAAACAACTAGACTTGTACTGAGAATTGTGACTCCAAAACACCTCCAACAGGGAGTCATGCAAGGGGTCCATGTTCACATTCCTTCAGGTCTCGGTGGCCTAGGGCCTACTGAAAGATGCATTGTTCAACAGTTCTGGTGGAGGACAAGAAAGCACGACACAGCACAATACAAGCTCAACTGCATACCGTGTGCCCAGTGAGCACACTATTGCCATCACGGTATATCATTACAAAGACTCCTGGAAGCATCACACCCGTTTCAAATAATAAGAATGGACATTTGTGGTCCCTTTGATAAAACACCAGTGGGTAATAGGTATGTACTAACGATTATAGATCATTTCTCAATATATGTAACCTTGGTAAGTCTCCCTGATCAACAAGAAAACACCAACACCATTGCACAGGCTATAGTCAATAATTGGATTTTAAAATTCAGCATTCCAGAAGCACTTATAGTCGACCAAGGTAGTAATTTCATGTACAACCTCATGAAACAACTTTGTCATTTGCTGAAAGTTCATAAATTATGCACTACCCCATTACACCCACAGGCAAATTGACAGACAGAAAGGTCCACCACATTATCGGGAAGATGCTTAGTTATTTCATCAATGACCAGCACAGCAATTGGGATATCATCATTCAATACTGTGTAAGCACTTGCAAAGCCAAAACACATGAAGGAATGGGCATGTCACCTTGTGAAGTTATTTATGGAAAGGAGACGTGGTCACCATTCAATGTTATTAAGCCTAAAGAAGCAAAGAATGGAGAAGCAGGTCAGAAATTTGCTCAAATCATTAAGGACATGTGGAAAAAGTACAGAAAGCAAATACCAGAGCATTAGAATGGCAAGAAAAATTAATCAATGTACACACTAACTATCCTGATTTCAAAATTGGACAATGGGTTTTTCTATACAGTTTCTGTGTTGTTAAAGGAAAGACAAAAGAATTGTGACCAATTACTAGGGTCCTTACCAAGTTGTTGAAATCACATCACCAGTTAATGTCAAATTACAGTTACCTATAACACAACTATTCCAGAATGAGATTTTCACTCTGCAGCAGAGTGTGTGCTGATATGAAACTTCCTGGCAGATTAAAACTGTGTGCCGGACCGAGACTCGAACTCGGGACCTTTGTCTTTCGCAGGTACCATGTTCCATGGTAACACGACCATGTTGAGTGGCAATAATCTGATACAGAGAGCTGAGCAGGTACTTGGGAGTCATATCATTAAGAAACGAAAGGTGTTTGGAGGGAAAAACTAAGGGAGGTAGGTCAGGTACATAAATTAACCCAGATCCTGAATTATTTGTGTTTCAGAATTGATTTATATCTTATCTACATTCATTCACAAGGTTGTAAGTAAGAAAGTAAAAACAATTTTGAGAATTTCTTTTTATTTAGTATTTCCAAAAATGGGCGTCCTTCCAGAAGGACATCAGGACAATAAGGTAACATGTTTTTAAAGTATATGACATTGCACAATTAACTTGTTTTGGTTTTTATACTTTCAAATAAACATAAATAAATTTGAATTATGGGCTAAAACAGCTAATAAATACAAAACCAAAGAAAATAACCTATACACATACTTTACGCATTAATATGATAAGACAAAAAGCAACAAACATGAAGTGTTTCGTCACATTTTACGCACATAGTAGTAGTTTTTTTGTGGCAACTTCAACATTTCAGCTGCTTTTCCTTTTTTGTTATCTCGTCCATTGGTAATTCAGCAACATAATGTTCTCTTCCATCAAATCTAGAATCTAATTTTGCCCTCTTACTAGGATGCCCTCCACTGGTAGTGACTCTTTTGTTACTTTCAAGAATTGCAGTGACAATTCGATGATCTATGGGATCTTCATTGTGCTTGTAAAGATCCCAGGCATTTTGCTCTGCAATGTCTATAAAATGTGCAATGATCGGAAAATACCACTTTTTCTCTCTTATAGAGCATCTATATAGGGATACAGCTCGATCTATGCCTCCCATATGAGTATTGTAGGAGTGTAATAAGTTAGGTTGAGGCACGCTAATCCTTTTCTTTTGTTCCCTGGAAAATCTTGCTACAGAGTATAATGGTTGCACTCTGTCAAAGTTGGTGGTTACAGTAACAACATTGTTGTCATTCCAGCGTACAATGGAAATCCCGGATGCTGAGTCAGAACAAAATTCATATGATCCTCTATTTTCTTTTATCATTTTATCTACAGATGATAGAGTACAATTCTTAACTCTGTTTCGTCTTATTGTTCCTGTTGCTTCCACGCCCCTCTCTTTTAGGTCATGTAGTAGTTCAACGCTGGTAAAGAGGTTATCAAAGTAGGATTCGATACGGAACATGTGGAAGTAACTGGTCAACGTAAGTCATTACCACACTGTACCCCATACCTTTCGTTTCATAATCCTTACTACACGTGCCAGCTCCTTGGTAGGGTTCGAGCCAAATAATATATCCACCACTTGTGCCACCACACCAAAATTTGAATCCGCATCGGATTGGTTTCCCATTTATGAATTGTTTGCACCCGTGACTTCCGAAGTATGGGACCATCGATTCATTGACAGAATGATGCCGCACGTGCAACGCAAATTGTTTGAATCTATCATTCAGCATACACAGTAATGGACGGATTTTCCCAAAATGGTCTGATTTATCTAAATTGTCATTGTTGCATACATGCAAATTGGAAAAGATAAAGTCAAATCGATCTCTGGACATGGCATTTGTTATGAGGTCATTGTGACTGTCTTTATCTGATTGCCAGTACATCTTTCGGCGTGACACTGTTACATATCCACTTAGCAGAAGTATTGCAATAAACACCAACATCTCATCTTCTGAACAATCACCTGGTCTATTTCTCTTGGCTGTGTACTGATTTGTGTAAGTGACCATCATTTGAAGCACTTCGTTATCAAAAAACTGTTGGAAATATTCAAGCGGTGTTCGCCCTTTCTTCATTGCAACTGTGAACATTAGAGGCCATACAGATGTTCGATTAACTATTTCACCACTTTTCCAGTTGTATTTCTTGAGGTTTAGAACTTTGTTCTTCGATAGCCTTGCTGGTTTGTTTGTGGTTGTTGTTGATATTGTTGCTGTTTTTGTACTGCTGGAGGGTCCTGGAACAACATCAGAGGTAAAAGATTGTTTCCTTGTTGCATTCACAGCATTACCATTGGTAGAAATGACCAAATCAAAAAGCGCAGTAGCACTGAGCTGACTTGCTGGTAATTTATCTACACTTGGATTTTCTTCAACACCCGAATCTTCATCGGTTATGTCATCAGCTGAATTTAGAGAAGGGTGCAATGTTACATTCACACCAGTATTAGGTATTTCCTCATCTTTTGATTCTAACATGTCCAAAAGTTCCATCAGTGTACATAGTTTTCTGTGAATACAAAATGACAATATATTACCCTGACGTCCTTCCGGAAGGACGGTTGAAAACATTATTGAATTACAACTGATGAAAACTTTCAATCGCAATATGAACCCATAAATAATGTAGGTTAATTCTTTAAGATATTATATGACAAGTTTCAGAATTATTGACACAATATGGAAGAAAATATACATACTCGCCGATGACGAGGTCAGTCAGTTTGTTCTTGGTAAAATCGGCTCTATTTTCAAGACACAGTTTCTCACTCACTATGAACATCAGCATCAAACTGACTGTTGCAGTGTGCAACTGACTCTGCCTACTTGATATAACAATGTGTCACAACCCATTTCAACAATGCGTTATACGCAAAAATAAATAATTTCAACAGTGAGTGACGTCGTCCTTCCAGAAGGATGTCAGGGTTATCTGGGTTAAGGAGTGGACCACACTGACAGCTATGGTTCCCATTATCATAGCTGGTAAGTGCAAAGTGGTTTCAGATATCTCACACTGAGTTCCGTTGTGCCTGCAGAAGCAACCTTTGTTTGCCATTTAACTTGTCCTGCTTCTAACGTGTAAAAATAATGACTGTTGGCTCTGCCATCAAATATAGCCATTGCTGTCCTATTCACAGGAAGTATTCCCTTCCTTCAGTAATATTTCCTTAGGGCATTTCAAGAGCCCCTTCTCAGAATGGAACAATGTGAACTTGCACGACTGCGGCACTGTATGCACAAACTTTGGAAGGCAAATGGTAACCAGTCCAGTGCGACAGTGTAACAACTTTTTTGTAGACATTTAATGCATGACTGTGTCTGTCTGGTGCCACTAGTAAGATCTCCTGCACCTCCAGTTTGATGTACTTCCACAAAGACTCCCATGTTACTGGGTATGTGTGTACCACATTGCACTCCAAATGGATGTTTCTACAAATTAGTGGTATTTGTATGTTAATTTCCGGGTGAGCTCCTCTCTCCTGGCTCATAATGGTAGCAAGGTGATAGTACATAGTCAAGAACTCCTCCCTTGCCAGTTTATAAGTCCCAAAGGCTGTGGCACAACAGTCAAACTCACCAACAATTGATTGGTGATAGCAGAAATGATGTATGAAGCCTGTGTGTGGCATGCAACAATGCTTCCTGCAACTCCACAATTTCAGTATGAGCATCTGTCAAGCTGTCAGCAAGATTGCTTAGTAATGTGGCAATCAATATTGTTCAAGTGATCACCAATAACATGCAAGTCACAATTGGTGGTTTCGGCAGATGACCTAATATGCGACATTAAAGCAGTGACCAACTCACAAAGCTGCCAAGTGTGGTGCAGTACATTGCTTCCCACACTTATGAGATGGCTTGCATGCAAATTCACTGCCTCATGGTTGCTTTCCATCTCCTTCCAAATTTCCTGTAGTGCCTTATTGATGTTAGTGATGTCATCCACATCAGCCCTACAAAACACTCTCTTCAGTATCCTACCACCTGTGTCCAACAATCTTCTTTTCCATCTAACCTGTGAGAGTAACTTTGTAGTCTGTCGTAGTTGCACCTATAGCTTTGCAGACTCCAATCATAACAGATGATACTCTCCTTATGTAATGTTATACTCTGACTGATTACTCATGATGCTGTGCAATTTCCCCAAAAAATTTTCCAGCCTTCAAATCTTGATACCGAGTGCCCAAATGCTGCATTTTACCCTTAACGTCCACTGGTGATCTGACATAATTACGCTCATCTGCTTGGGAAACATGAAGCCTCCCAACAAAGAACATAGTAAAATAGACCTAATACAATAAAACTCTGTGCTCCACCCCTCCTCCGTAGACTGAATGTGCTCCTGGGTGCTGCTTCCATCTCTTCCCATTCCAGGGTAGGAACTACTTGCATCCTGTGCAGGGAAAGAAAATCCTAATGTCAGTCCCACATCCCTGCTCAAGGTCTTAGCATAGACCAAAGATTTGGCATATTATCCTGTTTCCTTCGCTTTGCTTTTTCCTTTTTCTCCTCCTTGTCCATTGTTTCTTCTCTCTCTTCTACAGAAAGTGGGTTCAGACTAGGCGAAGTGTCCATGTCCCCCTTAAATGGCCAAATTTGGCTTATGTGGGATATCGAAGGGTGGGCGGGGAGCTGCAATGTAATGTTAACCAGCAATGCCATCCCTATTGCCTGGTAAGGACCTTTATACTGTGATACAGACTTCTTTGTTTTCCCTTTTGGCACATGAGGATCTGCTAACAGAAGCCATTGACCCACACTGTATTTAGTTAACACTACTTTCACATTATGTGTCCTTTCCTGGGTTCTCTAAGGTCTTTGTATTAATTTTTAGTTAAGTTTCACTTCCTTAGCAAAATCCTTCACTGATGGCACAACTCAAAGGGCAATGACATCTTTCACCCAAAAATTACTTCATACACAGATAACCCTGTGTTCTGGTGAACTTTTGAGTTGTACGCAGTAACGACATAGGGCAATAGGATTTCCCAATTGTTATGCTGGCAATTTGAGTAAAAACTCAACATTTTTGCAATTGTTCTGTGGACTCACTCCATGCAATCATTTGCTCTAAGGTGCAAAGCACTCATCTTTAATTTCTTAATGTGCAACAGCCTGCACAGCTGATGCATTATTTCTGACATAAAATATGTGCCCCGATCTCTAATTATGGTTTCAGCTGTCCCAAACCAAAGTATCCACTGGCTGACTAGTGCCTGAGCCACCGTTGTGGCTTGCTGGTCTGGTAAAGCTATCATGGAAATAAGAAAGGTTAATATGTAACAATTCCCTGGAGGTGTTTGCCTCCCATTTGGAAGGGTTTATCAGCTTCCAGCAGCCTCTGTAATTTAATTTTCTGGTGGTTATGTTCTGCTCTTTGGGCCTATGGCACACAGTTTTTCATGTAATGGTCCACAATATTGCCTATGCGTCACCCACTAATAGTTCTGTGTTACCCTTCACTCCATTGCTCTTTGACCTGAATGCCCACTAAATTTTAACCGAGGTTTTGTCACGCAAGCTCTGCGGTACACTAACCATAGCCCATTTCATGTGTTGAATACGATACTCTGTCCTCCGTACACAAGTCCTCCGTGCACAACTGCTGTTGTTTAGTAGACCACAGACAATCTGGGTCAGCACTTTGTGCTGCCCTCCATTCACTTACATCAATGGTTGTGCATTCCATAGCACATACCATACAGCTGAGTCTGTCCTTCTTAGTATGCAACCTTCCCAGCTGATGTACTGCCTCTTAATCAAACTTGCTTAACCGCACAGCCCGTTCTGGCAATCTAATTGTCGGATCTTTACATCCTGAAAGCCATTTAAGACCTGTGATCAGTCACCACTTTAAATCATGTACCATACACGTAACAACAAAAGTACCCAATTTCAAAAATCACTGTGAGCACTTCCTTCTGTGTTGTGGAATAATTTCGTTCAGCATTACTGAGCTACTGTGAAACATATGTAGTAGGTTGTTCCTGTCCATATGCTTGATGACTCAAAATAATTCCTAGTACAAAACTGCTTGAATCATAGGAAAGAATAAACAGTTTTTCAAAATCTGGATAGACCAAAACGGGACTAGATCGCAGACGACAGAAGATGCACCTACACAGGGACACCCACAATGCTGAAGAAGAAGGAGAAACAAATGGACCAGTGGAAGCCTGACCATTTCATAACAAGTACACAGACAACAGGACACCAGTACGTACATATACAATTCGGACACCAACACAATGACCCGCACAGCACACCCACTCACCACAGAGACCACTCAGGTGCCCACAACTACAACTCAAACAGCTGACATACAAGCCAGCCCACACCAGATGCCAACACAAGTACCAGTGGCTGCCAACACAACCAATAACTCATAGGCCAACACTTCCAACATTAACACAACACTCCGAAGAATAATATACACATTATTCCCAATTATTCCCAGGACTCACAACCACCACAGTAGCACTGCACTCCATTATCAGGCCACAACTGGCCAATTGGGACCATCCGACCGCCGTGTCATCTTCAGCTGAGGGTGCAGATAGGAGAGGTGTGACAACCAATGAAGTAGTCATGAAGATTATGGGATGTGTCTCAGAACTCTTTCCACAGTTCATGTCTGGCTTGCTCAACTGGACTAGCATACAAACTACTATTACACCACTGTTTACACCAATACATGGATAACAAACCACACCAGCACCAAAACACAAACACCAACACAAACTCACAGATCCTGTTTTGGAATGCCAATGGGATCGCAAACAAAAAGAGTCAAAATGGATGTGTTCATGAAGTGAAAGGGTATCTGAATCACTCTATGAATGAAACACTGCTTACGCATCACAAACAGCTAAGCATTCCAGGTTATTGCATTTATTGTACCAACTGAGCGGATGGCAGGAAAGCGGCACAGCCATCATCATACACAAAGATGTAGAACACATGAACATTGAGCTCCCTGCACTTGAGAGACTGGAGTCCACGGCCATCAGGGTCAAGTTCAATGGAGCCAACACTGCACTAGTATCACTGTGCAACCCTCCTAAAAACACAGTAACACTCGATATCAGCACAGTTCTCAACATAGCATCATGGGTAATTGCTGCTGGAGATCTAAATGCAAAACACCCCAACTGGAATTCATGAATACGTACCTCCAATGGCAAGAATCTATACGAACATGCACTAGGTTGAAACTAAATCATACTTGGGCCAGACATTCCCATGTATGTGCCTACATAGGCCCGACTCAGGCCAGACATGTTAGATACAGCTCTCATCAAGGACATCACGTGCACATTCAACATTAGGGTTGAAAACAATCTGGACTCAGACCACATGGCTGTAATACTACACATGGAAAAAACACTGCTGGAGACAGAACCACACAGAATACTGAACTACAAGTGCAAGGAAACCCTTGATAGTCATATTCCAGAGACCCATGAAATTAACAACACGCACCAAATAGATGAGGCAGTTGAGGCTCTTACTACTGCTGTCCAAGATGTGGTGACTGACACCATTCCACACACAACACCAAAACAACACGTGATGGCCCTGCCCCAGGAAATCCAGGGCCTTATCTCAATGAGGAACCACCTCAGGAGATACTAGCAGCGTACCAGGTGCTCATTCTATAAACTGCATGTCAACAGACTCCAGGGTATAATACATGATAAACTACAAACATTTTGAAACAAAAAATGGGGGCAGAAACTTGCAGTTCTAGATACCACATGTCCTGGTATGTGGAAGCTAGCCAGACACTTCACCAGGGAGAAACATTACATTCTCATGCTACAGGGACCAGATGGCCCAGCCTACTCCTCAAAGGAGAAGGCAGAGCTTATGGCCACAACACTTGCAGCATCTTTCATGCTGAATCTAGCTCCTTCAGATCCAGTATTCACACTTGAAATGGATCAGCAGGCTACATGACTTGTAGTCCAGCCCTCACGCAACAAAGTCAGATGTACTACCACAAACTGTATTACTTGGGCTATCAATCATACCAAAGCTAGGAAAGCCCCTAGGCTTGATGGCATTCAAAACCATGTCCTCCAGGATAGAACCATAGAATACCCAGCACACATAACAAATGCTGTCTTAAAACACCAACACTTCCCTGACTTTTGAAAAGTGGTGAAGGTCCTGATGTTCAGGAAGCCAGGGAAAGACCACTCACTCCCACAGAATTACCGACCCATCAGTCTGCTGCGCTCACTCAGCAAGACGTCACTAGACACTGCATCACCAATAACACCCTAAGACTGAAGCAATGTGGCTTTAGGAATCACCACTCAACAACACAATAACTCCTCCAAGTAGTTGAACATATAATATATGGCTGCTACACAAAAAAAGCCACTGGGGCTGTGTTCCTGGAGCTGTGTTCCTGGACATCAAAAAAGCTTTCAATCATCTCTGGCATAATAGCATTATATGCAAACTAAGCAATGCTGGTTTCCCCGATGGACTACTGGTGTATTAAAGTAAACGTACACACGCAAACCGAAGCTACTGCGCAAACATCAACACTGGTGACTGGTAACACCACACACATGCCCAATATATTTCCAAGAGAAAGTCAGATATCTTGGTGCCTGGCTGGACTGGAAACTTACATGGGGGGACCACACTGATTACGTTGCCAACAGAGAGCATGTGAGGCTCAAACAACTCTACCCAATGCACAACAGGGAAAGTACACTGAATAGGAGGGTATTGAGGTCCACATACATGACTGATTAGACCTCTGATGATGTATGCAACTCCCTTCTAGAGATACGCAGGTCCTACATGCCTGCACTACCTGCAGATCATACAGAACAAAGTGCTATGCATCATTAGCAATGTTCCATGCTACACACACACCGTGTATCTTCACAATGAATACCGCCTTGAAACCCTCAAGGAAGTATTAAAGACACATGACACATGACTATACAGGAATTCAAGACACCCGAACAATCTTCTCATCCTTGCTCTGGGAAACTATGGTAAAAACTATAGGTGGAAGCATAAGTGGCCAAAGACTTTACTAGCCAGGGCATAACCATTTATGGTAAGCTAACAAACATCCACAAGTGACTACATTGGCAAGCCCCTGCATAACAGCAATGTTGACTGGAAACACCAGATGCTATTAAAGCCAGCCAACAAGCTACAGCAGGGAAACAACAAGTTCGTACACTGACACACAAACAAACTGCCAACATTACCCTATACTGTGAATCTGATAATGACCTATCGGACACAAAATGATGATGAACTTCACTGTTACAGTTATGCTGACACTGACCAATCAATCAGCACCGGTATCCAGCGGCAGCCACTGTGTAACACTACTGCACAACAACAAAGGTATCAACCTGCATGATACCCACTACTAACAAATGCTACCCTTCCATGACCTGTCGCAGGCAGCAAGGAAACCGCTACTGCTCTTACAACCCGACCTAACTATCGCAGAGGTTTTTTTTCCCTTGGCTCTAACCTTGGAACTTTTTTTAC
Source organism: Schistocerca serialis cubense (assembly GCF_023864345.2). NCBI lineage: Eukaryota > Metazoa > Arthropoda > Insecta > Orthoptera > Acrididae > Schistocerca > Schistocerca serialis. The sequence continues at coordinate 658,837,252 of NC_064641.1, read as the reverse complement.
TCTGCCCTCCAATTCACTACCCTTTGCTCAACTTTCGACCCAATCTATGTTCAGATGAGCATGTATTAATGATTAACCTTAACCAGACATATGCAAACATCACAGTACCCACATCCCGTGAGACCTCACTTTAGTGAAAACTAATCCTTATGCAGAGATGGCAGTAGATCTTTTGTGTTGTGTTGGCCATCATGCTGGTGTGGGCATGGAGGGGCTCCACCTATTTTTTTAATTTTTTTTTAAAGAGGGATTTTGGAACATACCGGCAGTAAAACTTTGTTAGGATCAAATAACATTACAACTCCTTTATGTTGGTGGATGTTGAAAATTCTGAACAGCCTCAACTAGCTTTGGAATTGTATGAATTCCATTGCTCCCTACAATGTGACCCAAATACCAAATTTCTTACAATACAAAATGACATTTCTCTAAACTTAATATTAATTGTGCAATGCGCAGATGATCAAACACTTCAAGCAACCACTTCAAATGTTCTGGAATATTCTCTGAGTAACGCTTATGTCATCTAGGTACACCATGCACTGTTCTGGCTTTAATCCATGCAACACATTATCCAACAGACACTGAAAGTTTGCTGGCACAATTTTACGTATGAAACTAAAAGTGCCCAGTCAACATTGAGAATGCAGTTTGTGGTTGGTCCCCTGGCATTACTTCCAACTGGTGGTAATGCCTATACAAGACCAGTGTTGTGAAGTACTGTCCAGTGGGATAGGATGTGCATCTGATACTGTTTTCTGGTTGAGGAACCAGTACTCAAAATAGAAATGATATGCTTTCCATCATCTGATGATCTTTCGCTTATAGTTACATTCGGAGCAGATCAGGGACTTCAACTAGGTTATATGATGCCACCTCTAAATTGCTGATCTAGAAACTCTTCCATAATTGCTTGTAAATGCCTTGGAACTGAATATGGTCATTTATAGGTGGATGCTTCACTTTTAGAAGGAATCTGGTGCTGAACAAGCAGTGTTGTTGGTAGTGGACCTGACAGATTAAATAATTCCACGTACTCATGCAACAGTTTTTCCACTAATGCTCTATTCTGTGCTTCAAGATGTGCAGCCTTACTCTTTGGTGCTGACCAGTTTGATAGACCCTCCTGACATTATGTATGTTGCTGTAAATTCAAGGTCTAGTTCATCCTCATCTAAGATATCTAAATTTGCAACCAGAGTACCATGCAACAGCTTTACTTCCTCACAGTATTAACAGTTCTGACAGGCAGTACCCTCCTGCTGTCTACTTCCTGAATGTAGGACATGCTACATCATATAAAACAATTATCTGCATCTAGTGCTCCAGTATCCATCAAAGGTTCAACAATACACAACAAGTTCACTGGCAAGTCAGCACCAACACTAATCCAGACTACCTTCCCTGTACCTTTCAGTATGCAATCCCATAAATTGACCTTATGGGACCTTGTACACACTATAATTGGTTTGCCATGGCCATGGGGCAGACCTTGTGACAGTGACAATATTCCAACTGCAGATTCTACGTGAAACAAAGTTCCATCCAGTTCTACCATATGCTATTTCAAGTCAATTATGTCATGCTGTGCCACCAGGAAATCGAGTCCGAGAATGACATTGTACCTACCTCCAACCACAGAAAGAACTTCTGCATCCATTTGGAAGTTATCCTCCCCACTCAAAACTTCAGCATTTCAGAACAGAGTGAGTTTACACACCCTCCACCTAAGACACTTAATATCCAGCATGGTGTACTTAATCTATTTATCCCAAATATTTGCTTACTTGTAGCCAGTACCTGAGAACCAGTATTCAATAATACTTTACATACTTTATCCCCCATATAACTGGTCTGAAAAAAGTCTGCCACTCCTTTCTTACATGTGCTAACTCTTACCAGGAGTGTGGACACCCCACCACCTGTGCCATTTAACTGCTGCCCTTAAGATCTAACCTGTGATTGAAACTTCCATTGTGGCTGACTTCTGTTACAGTATTACCAACCCATGTGGCCAAATTTCTTACAATACCGGTACCTGCAACATTGCTGTCTGCAGTCTCTTTGTACATGGCCCTTTTGTTGACACCAAAAGCAATTTATGTCAATACTAAGCACTGTCCGACATTCATGTGATCTAGCCAATGACTCAGTTTACTCTAATGATAATGCAATATCCATTACTTCACTCAAATACTTAGGAAATTCCAAATGAACCTTTCTTGGCATTTCTGGTTGTAACCCCAGTAACCCTCTACTCTGCTTTCCACAAAATTACCAAGTTAGCCTTATCATCATCTGTGAGCTAATAAGTACCTGCACTGATTTTATGAATGCAGTGTGAAACTTTCAAATCGATTCATTCTGCTTATGAAAAACCCTAGTAAGTTGTTCCCAGCAATATCTAGCAGTGTTCTTCTGATATCTCATGATTAACTCTTGCTGATAAAATGTTTTAGCTTCCCTCAGATTCTCATTACACATAACATGTGCTCTAGAATCTCCCATTAACTTTAGTCTAGCAACACATAATAATTGCTCCTTACTCCAACCCTCACTTTTGCTACTGTAGCCAAATTGTCAGAAAAGATAAAAATCTCATCCCCCTGTTTCCTACAAAACAGGATAACCAATGTCGCAGCAGTGCCATCCAGGATGGGTGGGTTGGGATGTGAATGTTCCCTCTCTGCTTCTCTGAGCTTCTTTACCTCTGTCTGTAATTTATCTACCTGATCCCTAAATTGCCCAGTAACCTCAGCAGCTGAAAGTTCCTTCACTGTGACTACACTTTAATCAAGAGAAAATTATACCCAAAGAATACTAAAATGATTCAGGCAAAGACAGGAAAAGGAACAACCCAACAGGCTGAAAACCAAAATAACTGGAATTTGCACTTATTTCCTTTGCTGCATACCACACCATTGCTGTAGGTGCTCCATAACACTGACTCCTAACTACATGAGAACCATCCTTCATGATGCCAAAGCAGTCTTCCTGAAAGCAGTGTAAACAGGCACAGGACTCCGCTGCTCATCACCAGATTCAAACATAGATTCTCTGCTGGATGTGAGGAAGAGGATGGTGGGAGTGTGTCTACAGATGGTTCCTGATGACAAAATATCAACATTGATCAACTGCAATACATTGGTTGTTGGCCTCTGGGTGAGGTTTGCTTCCACTCATAATATTCTCAATGGTGACAAAGGTGGCTGGCAGACTCTCAAATGTACGTCCACTGCTGCGACTTTAGCTGCACTGGCATAACTGGAATCTTCTGCCTTGGCAGTGGTGCTATGGCCTTGCTGGGTCATACCACAGCAGCTGGAACCATGCGCCATGGGCCTCTGTTGTGATCATTAGTGGGGGGTATGATGGTGACAGCAGAGGGACAGGTCAGTGCCTTGCCTCAGTATCCATCCCCAGTGGTGTCTGTCTTGCATCGGCAGACCAGGGTCCTTGGCTCCAGCCTCAGTCATGGTGTTTGTGGAGGCAGTGTCCCAGAACAATGGTGACACTGCATTATCACAATGCACCCCAGGCGATGACTTCCACTACAGGTGATAGTGCCCAATGATAGTGACAGTGACGACATCACTCTGGTGACTTCTAGGCAATGACCTGCATTATGACAGTGATTAATACAATGACTGTGATGACAGTGATGCCTCTGAACTGGTGGCGGCACCGAGTGACACAGGTTATGCATCACACCAATGCCTTGATGGTCAATGATGACGAGCTGGTTGCTAGTCCTTAAAATATGGCTTTCTGCCACTGATGTTTGTGATCCTTCCTCCCCAGTGGGTCAGTGGAATATTCTGGGACTGTTGGACTGGTGTAATTGACCCAATTAACACCCTCCATGTTGACACTGAGGTGTGTGGCAAGCTGCTCTTGTCATGTACTCTGCTGGTCAGTGACACAGTGTTCTCCTTCGTGTTGCTTAATTCGATGTTCTGCTAACCCACTGGCATCACAAGTGAGGTGCACAACAGCATGTAACACACATATGACATCTGGTCCATTACACTCATTTTCATTTTAACTAACTTCAGTATTGTAAAACTCCTACCTTTAACAAACATAATCACTCTAATCATTTGACCTTCTACAGAGCTTATCATTTTCTATTCAGACAATACACTTCAAGGGGTATAATACCTCTCTACTTTGACAGGTTTCTGTATTGACTTTGATTTAACAATTGAAAATATCTCTTGGTTTTTAGTGGAAAATTTTCATTTATTTGAGTTTAAGGATCTGAAACATGCAACTGAATGAATCATTGGTGCCAATTCATCAAATATTTGATGCCGGTCTATAGAAGACACCTTAATTTTGAAAGCATCTAAACTTTCCTTTGCAATTACCCTATTTCTGAACACATGATTTGAATGCCAACAACAATACCTGCACTGCTTCATTAGGTACAAGTGTCCTTAATTTGTAACAAAGGACTGACACAAGGGGTTAAATTACAAATAGCAGATTGTGTTTTCACAATACAAGACGGACACCCCAGCTACACAGCAGCCACCAGAAGAAAGTATATTTGGCAGCCACGTTCTGCTCTGACATGGCAAGCAACTACTGAGCTGAGTGAAATACATCCTGTGTTCCACAACATGCCACCTACAGAAAATGAAACATACACATTCAGATAAGCAAGCAAGGTACCTCATACACACATGACTGCCACTTCTGGCAACGTGGTAGCAATCTGTAGTGAGATGAGGAAGAGGCAGAGATGGCAGGGTACTGATGGGGTGGGGGGAAGAGAAGAGTGCTGTCTGGCAGAGCATGCAAGGACTAGATGTGGCATGACAAAACTCTGAGGTGCCGTGTTGGGAGACAGTGGAGCAGGGAAGTGAAGTGTGTGTGTGCGCGTGTGTGTGTGTGTGTGTGTGTGTGTGTGTGTGTGTGTGTGTGCGTGAGGGGGGGGGGGGGGGTGGGAGAGAGAGAGAGAGAGAGAAATGGGGAGTGGAAAAGGAGAGTAGCAGGGAAGGGGAAGATAGATGAGTGTATTGGCTGAGGGCAGCACCCAATGAGGGGTAAGGAATGTGTGTAAGGAGGAGGAGGAGGAGGTCATAGGACAGAGGGGGCCAAAACTGATGGGTGGAGGGTATGCAGGCACTGGGTTGCCATAGGTTGAGACTCGGAAAATTTCAGGAGTGGAGAAGGTATTATAAGGATAACTCCCATCTATACAGTTCAGAAATGCTCATGCTGGAGGGGAGTATCCAGATGGCCTGCATTGTGAAGCACCCATTGAAATCAAGCACACTATCTTCAGCTACGTGTTGTGCCATACGGTCGTCCACTTTGCTCTTGGCCACAGTTTGGCAGTGGCTCTTCATCCTGGTAGACAGCTGGTTGATGGTCATACCAACATAAAAATCTGTATAATAATTGCAGCAGGGCTGGTATATATATGTCTGCTTCCACACATGTCCCAGCCTCTGACAGGGTAGGATAAGCCTGTGACAGGACTGGAATAGGAAGTGCTGGATGGGTGGCATGGGCACATCTTGCACTTGGGTCTACCACAGGGATATGATCCCTATGGCAAGGGGTCTGGATTGGGAATGGCAAAGGGATGGACTAGGTTGTTGTGGATGTTGGGTGGGTGTAGGAACAACTCTTCTAGAAGAGTGGGAAGGATATTGGGTAGTGTGTCCCTCATTTCAGAAAATTATGATAGGTAATCAAAGCCATGACAAAGGATATTGTTTAGATGTTCCAGTCTGGGGTGCTATTGGGTGGTTCTTGGGTGTGGTGGGAGGACTGGTGATGTGTGGGAAAATGGTACAGGAGATTTGTTAGTGGACTAGGTCTGAGGGATAGTGCCTATTAACGAAGGTCTTGGTGAGATCTTCAGCATATTGGGAAAGGGAGTTCTTGACATTGCAGATATGTCATCCCTGGGTAACCAGGCTGTATGGGAGCAATTTTTTGATGCAGGAAGGATGGCAGTTGTTGAATGCAGACACTGTTGCATCCACTGTACACCACATTCTCTGCTCCTGAAATTATCCTGGCCTCATCCTATGGTAATCTACTGTCCCCACACCCTCCACCAACAGTTTCTGCCCCCTCTGTCCAATCGCCTCCCCCATATTCATATCCCCTCATCCTCACTGTGTGCTGTCCTTTGCCAATGCACCCACCAGTCTTCCCCTTTCCTGCTACTCTCCTGTTTTGCTCCCCCCCCCCCCCCTCCCCACCCCACAGCTTCCTGATGCTGTGCCTGGCAGTCTTGTTATGTCTCCATCTAGCCCCTGTCTGCTCTGCCATACAGTGCTCTTTTCTCCTCCTACCAATACCCTGCTTTCTCTCCCCTTCCTTGCCCTACTCCAGATTGGTGTGTGACATTGGCATTTTGGTCTAAGTTGCTGGAGAAGTTGGTCATGCGTGCATTAGGTGTGCTTGTTTGCTTGTGTGAATGTGTGCGTGTTTTCTGTTCTGAAGAAGGGTTTGGCCGAAAGCTAAATTTTGTTAAGTCTTTTTATTGTGGCTGTCTGGAACTCAGTGTGTCATCTAATCAAGGCAAAGATATGTGTGAGCTGTACATCCCAAAGGACTTTCCTCACAGTTGCTCATGGTTGTAAGTACATTCTGTGCATTGTACTCAAGTACATGAGACTATGCAGACCACTTGAAGCATAAAAATTTTCTCAATATTTTACTAATATAGTCTTAATTATTTTTGGACTGATGAGGTATGTTCTTTGACTAATGTAGCTACAAAACTGACTTTCATCACCTGTGGTCTACAGTAACTAGTTGAAGTTGTGCAGCCAGCTTTTCCTCATGTCAGTGTTCACTGAGGCATAGTACAGGGTTATTCTAAATCATGGCCCCATTTCAAAACTTTGTATTTTTTCTAGTACAAATACAAAATGAACAATTTTTAAACCTTCCCACAGCAAAGGTTTATCATATAAATATACACTGAAATGTGTGTTAGCAGCGCCATTTATGGGAAAATCCAATCAGATGTATGTCAGTAGCAGCATACATCAGTATGAAAAGTGAGGTGAAGTGGTGATGCAATGGCTCTTGTGACAAGACAGTGGCTAGGAGTGTGGCCCATGTGACTTGCAATGAGATTCAAGAATAGCAGCTGCAGCATGTGTGCTGTGGTCATGTTCTCCATAATAGTGCTGCTTCCATTAGATTTGAAGCATTATGAGATTCACATCTTTTATCATCTGCACATTCAGAGGCTTCAGATTCGGGTAAACTAACCATTTTACATATAATATCAACATTTACATTGGTGTATCTCTGATAATGGCAATGCACCCTGGAAACAGACCACACAAAGAACTATGAAATTACAATGAAATCCAGACCATTAGCTGCTTACAGGCGTTGGCAAATATCAATGGGGACAGCTGAAAATGTGTGCTCCGACCAGGACTCGAACCCGAAATCTCCTGTTTATATGGCAGACACTCTATCCGACTGAGCCATTGAGGACACAGAGGATACTGTGACTGCAGGGACTTATCTGTGGCATGCTCCCCGTGAGACCCACATTTCCAACTTACTGTCCACACACTACATTTTTAGTGCCCCTGCCCACTATACTCATTACTGGCGGCAGTCAATCTACCAATTCCTGTGAGAGTTTGAGCAATGTGAGTGCATCCACATTGAAGGAGATCAATGGCCAGTAAGCCTTATTTGTATGAAGATGGTATTTCTTCTTTTGGACATGTCCAAAAGAAAAGATACCATCTTCATACACAAAGAACTGTCTAATTACTGTGAAATACTGGATAAATTGTGTGCCCTGTGTCTGTCAACTTCTTTTTCATCAGTGTGAGAAGGGCAGACATGATACCCCATATGACCAATGTACATGAGCTGGTTAAAAATTAACACTGAATGATAAACTATTCTGTTACATTCATACAGTTTTGGAGGAACTAAGCATAGACAGTGCTGCCACTGTTACTAGCTTCAATATAACCACTGTTACTAGCTTCAATATAACAGGGGATGATTTCTTAAATAAAAAGGGAAAACAAAAGAAAAGTGTACTACCAGTGCTGTGGCACAAAGTATTCACCACAACTTTGACCCCATCACTAAAGCTGCACAAATGAGTATCATGTGGAGCAGAAATATGCTAAAGCATAACATATAATTTAATACTTCAGACTGCTGTGTGATAAATAAATGGATTAATTCAAAATCATCTGTCATACAGAGTATTTTTCTTCAGTATCTAGGAGCAGAGTGTCTGTGCAGTGGAAAAGAAGTAGCCCTTCAGAACTTTGAACATGTTACAGTGGACAATCCTTTAAACCAACAGTATATGTGACATCTCCAATAATACACAAGTGTATGAACATGCATTAACTCCACATATAATGTCACCATAGTCATTTTGAAAATTTATTTATTGATGCACGTTGACATTAAATACATGACAAAAATGATTTAAAAACTGTACATATATGCCTATACAATGAAGCAGAAAAATAGCATTTACTTTTTTTGCGCAATTTGGACAGCAACACAACCAATATCAAACTCAAAATTTATCATTATTACTTCAAAATGACTTTGTATCCACCTCATTGTTCGTGTAGTATTCTTTTGCACACTACCTTGAGTGCTTTAATGTTGTTGAATGTCTTCATAAATATTTAAAAACACATGTTTATTGAGGAAGTACAGTAGACATTTAACACCAAAATATTGTAATATGAAATTCACATATAGTGCCCATCAGATTCATCATCTGTACTAGAAAAATATTTGTCCATTGTTTTACTTGTGGGGAGATGTTTCAGTTCAGAATCTTTCATGCTTTCGGATATACTGTGGCTATTATCATCTCCCACACTTTGTTCATTTGCCCTTCCGGCTGGGTACTGTGATGGACTTTCATCTGATGAAAAGTGAAGGTTGTAGTTCAGTTTTCTTTGAATCTTGTATTTGCTTTTAGCTCTTAGGTTCTTATAGTGAACTTGTCTCAGGAGTTCAACAAATAATTTTGCCTCCTCCATTCTAACATTATGAAGTTTTTCTGAAAGACTGCTCTCTGAATCGTTAACATCAGAGCTGCTCTTAAATTTTCGAACACTTTCTCTGCTAGAAAAACGCTGGAACCTCTCAGAATGTGAATATGGTGCAAAATAAGTAGGATCCTTACCACCACTTGCATCCCCTTCAGTCAGAGGATGACTCCTGGCCTTCATGTGGTATCCTAAGTTATCTTCTGTATTGGAGTAGCTAATATTGTGATCGTTTGTATTATCTGGAACCCAATCAGTAGTCCCATATCTTTTCTTGAAATTATCTTGTGATTCCTAAAAAAATTTCACAAGTTTCAGAATCAGCGTGCCAATATTAAAAGAATTATAAGTGAAAATTAGTGGATTAGAAGAACATGCAAATATAAATCACAAGGAAATAAAAATAAGATTTCAAGGATGAAATTAACAATTTATAAAAGGACTGATCACTGTTTTTTAAATGTTATATGCAAGGTAACAAGAGCCCCCCCATCCCCTTTCCCACCCTTACTCACTGACACACATAAAATCCAAGCTGGCAAGGATCAGAAGTAGAGGTTTAGGCCAGAATGCAAACAGAAGGTGGAGTTTGTAATGAGACATCCTTCTCTAGCATTACATTTCCTCAACAGCAGCTGTCGATACCAGTATCATTTTCCAAATTTTGGACAGGTCAATATTATCTCAGTTGCTTTCCTGAAAACTTTCATATAATTTTATACACAGTATAAATAAAATAGAAAGAAACATTCCACATGGGAAAAATATATTAAAAACAGAGATTCCATGACTTACCAAACGGGAAAGCACTGGTAGATAGGCACAATAAAAAACACACAAACACACACACAAAATTTCGAGCTTTCGCAACCCCCGGTTGCTTCATCAGGAAAGAGGGAAGGAGAGGGAAAGATGAAAGGATGTGGGTTTTAAGGGAGAGGGTAAGGAGTCATTCCAATCCCGGGAGCGGAAAGACTTACCTTAGGGGGAAAAAGGGACAGGTATACACTCGCACACACGCACATATCCATCCACACATATACAGACACAAGCAGACATATTTAAAGACAAAGAGTTCGGGCAGAGATGTCAGTCGAGGCGAAAGTGCAGAGGCAAAGATGTTGTTGAATGACAGGTGAGGTATGAGTGGTGGCAACTTGAAATTAGTGGAGATTGAGGCCTGGTGGATAATGGGAAGAGAGGATATATTGAAGGGCAAGTTCCCATCTCCGGAGTTCGGATAGGTTGGTGTTAGTGGGAAGTATCCAGATAACCCGGACGGTGTAACACTGTGCCTAGATGTGCTGGCCGGGCACCAAGGCATGTTTAGCCACAGGGTGATCCTCATTACCAACAAACACTGTCTGCCTATGTCCATTCATGCGAATGGACAGTTTGTTGCTGGTCATTCCCACATAGAAAGCATCACAGTGTAGGCAGGTCAGTTGGTAAATCACGTGGGTGCTTTCACACGTGGCTCTGCCTTTGATCGTGTACACCTTCCGGGTTACAGGACTGGAGTAGGTGGTGGTGGGAGGGTGCATGGGACACCTTCCCTACCCTCTGGCTCCTACCCTTGTAACCGCCCCCGGTGTAAAACCTGTCCCATGATTGGAATGACTCCTTACCCTCTCCCTTAAAACCCACATCCTTTCATCTTTCCCTCTCCTTCCCTCTTTCCTGACGAAGCAGCCGGGGGTTGCGAAAGCTTGAAATTTTGTGTGTGTGTTTGTGTGTTTTTTATTGTGCCTATCTACCAGCGCTTTATACACAGTATGTTATATTTGCCCACCCAGTTAGCCATGAGGTCTAACACATGGCTTTCTGGACTGGGAAGGAGCGCCTGTTGCCTGGCACGATTCTGCTCAGCGGACTTGTATTGAGGTCCAGTGAACCGGCCTTTCTGTGGATGGTTTTTAGGTGGTTTTCCATCTGCCTCGGCGAATGCAGGCTAGTTCCCCTTATTCTGCCTCAGCTACACTATGTTGGCAATTGCTGTGAAAACAAGTTCTCTATGTATGCATACACCACCATTATTCTACCATGCAAACATAGGGGTTACACTTATCTGGTATGAGACGTTTTCTGGTGGGGGTCCACCTGGGGCCGAACTGCACAATAACCCTGGAAGAGTGGTTTGCTGTGGGGTGGTGGAGGGGTGAAGTGGCCTGTGGTAGTCGTCGTGGGGCTGTGGACCACTGTGGCTGTGGTGGGGACGGAGCCTCTCCATTGTTTTTAGGCCGCCGGTTAACATACATACAAAACAATGTTTTATTTCACACTAAAATTTATGAAAAGGTATTACTTTATAAAATACTTTAGTTTCAATGTTTTACTTCTTATTTAATTATTTTTTAAAAAGAACCATTTGGAATTACAAATTATTTGCATATTTAAATTCTATTATTAATTACACAGTACTGTACTGTTTACCATGTTTATTTCTGGATTCATTTATGAAACAATATCGATATTAATAATGTAGAGAAAACTAGTAGGAACTCATTTATCAAGAAAACTGTAAATCCTTTGGAATATTGTTACTTCCACAGACTGTGAGAGTCATAAGCTTGCCTCTGATGTGATCAGATGTATTTTTGTGTAATGCATGCAAACAATGTAATTTGGGCTTTGTTAATGTGAAAAATTAAAATAGTGTACGATAAAATGTGAGGTAATCAGTGGAAAATATATTTAAGTAAAAAATTCTGCAACAATCATCTTCCAATTTATTTAGTTCAAACCAACCAAGAGGAACTGACGTTAGATTTTCAGCTTCAAGAATCAGACTCCTAGACAAGAAGAACTGGAGCCATCTCAACATGACAAGCTAAATAAACTTGAAAGTTTATTGTAATCATCACTCCTCTCAGACCTTCATAAAAGACTTAACCTATTAATTACTTGAACTGGGCATTGTTTAATGTGAACAATAGATGGAAGAAGGAAGGAAGGGGGGCAGGGATTACAAGTGTTGGCATTGTTTGTGATTAATTGACTAATAATGAAGTTTTGTCTGTTGCAGAAATTGTTTTATTTCATCGATTTTTGAAATGTATGCACGAATAAATTTTCAATCACATGCAGCAAAGCTGCAGGTTGCCCAACAAAGGATCTTAATGCGAAAAGTTATGATGCATTACCAATAATGATGGAATGTATCTAATGAAAGTGAGAAGCACTTTACAACAATAACCAGCAACATCAAAAAGGAAAAATAAGTACAAACTATTCGTGAAGTTAATTTGTTTATGGACTATTGTGCTTGATAACAAAACGAATGGGGATGAAAGGAAAAGTGAGGTAGAAATGGAAGCTGCAGGATCCAGTCAGGACATGTTTGAGCCGAGTGAAATTGTAGATAGTAAAGAAACTGTACAGACTAATGTCTTACAGTTAATTTTGGCACAATTGGAGGAAATGAAGACAGATAACAATTGTAGTTAATGAAAGGCTAAATAATTTGCAAACTTCACTACAAGGACAATTAAATTACTTGAAAACTGAAAACAATAGTAAAATGGGCAGGGTACAAGATCAGATAGGTCATCTTAGTAATCAAGTTTCAGAGTTAAAAAATGGGTTGTCAGAGGGGTTAAAAAGTGTGAATGAAAAAGTCAACATTTTAGAAAACAGATTTATTGTTATAGAAAGTGAGTTTGTAACTGAGTCAGCAAAACAAATAAAGAATGTTGACAAGTCTTAGTTGTACAGGAGGCCATAGCTGAAAAACTGTGTGAGTTGGGAGCTACCACCTGATAATGTCACCAATTTAAACCATAAAGTTTTAAATCTAGAAAGCAATATGCAAAATAATGTAACTGTATTAGATCAAAAGATTTCAGCACTTCAGGAAAGTTATATTCACAAAAATCTGTGTGCAAACAATGGTACTGCGTGGTCCAACACTCCTATCAAATGTTTTCTGTCAGATGATTTACATCCAGTGGATTTTCTGCAGTACTACAGAGATAGCTTTGTGTTAGGCATGGATGACAATCAAAGCATTAACTCTATTAAAAGATTTCTTGAAGGCAAAGCTCTGTCATAGGTAAATTTAAATTTAAATCACTGGGAAACATATCAGAGTTTCGAGAAAGGTTTTTTAAAATAGTTTTGGTCAGAAGCGGAACAGGGGAGAATCTAAGTGAATTTTTGATAGTCTTAATTATAGGAACAGGGAATGCACTTTGAAAGAGTTTTGTAAAAACCAACTTAAAAAATTAGCACATCTTGACAAACCACTGGATGAAATGACCTTGATTGATGCACTTAAAAGGAGATTACCAGAAAGATTGTAGTGGGATTTGGTACACGGACCTGACAATTGTCTTGAACAGTTTTTATGATATCAACGGCTTCAAGTATTAAAATCATAAGTCCAAAAATGGCTAAATTGAGTTACGATGCTCAGCAGAATTGTTGCCTTCGTACTTTTCCCCTGTATAAGTATCGTATCTCTAGTGGCACAACTTAAGCATCAATAGCAGTCTTCAGAATAACATAAGTCAGTTAAGGGGCTCTTTCACCAATGATAATGATCGTAAGTTATGTTACGATGTTTTTCCTGGGAGAATTGTAGCGGAACAAATATCGTAAGTGTAGTTACGATGTTTGCACAGGGAAATTTTACTTGTAGATGCATGCGATGTTTTCACTCGCCCATTGAGTTGGTAGCGTTGTCATCCCAGGTTGTTTGTAGCCAACAATAAGTATGTATCCAGAATGAGATTTTCACTCTGCAGCAGAATGTGTGCTGACATGAAACTTCCTGGCAGAAGTGAAGCTGTGAGGATGGGGCGTGAGTCGTGCTTGGTTAGGTCAGTTGGTAGAGCACTTGCCCGCGAAAGGCAAAGGTCCTGAGTTCGAGTCTCAGTCCAGCACACAGTTTTAATCTGCCAGGAAGTTTCAATAAGTATGTACATTGTAGATGTGGTCATCAGTATGAGTTTAACCAGTTATTTTGCTTAGCACATTAATTGATAAACATCTGTGTGAATGGGTTCCGAGTGTGCTGATTTTGTAATTAGTATCATTTATTACGTTTTTGGATAATTATGTACTCAAGTAGAGCATTAAAAATAATGGACGTAAGTACTCATTTTCTTTTATTGTAACAATGATAAAGAATGTAATTACGTATACAATTGAAAACCTGAAAAAGCCCCGAAATTCTATAGACAACAAAAATAATTACGATTTCTCGTTTTATATACAAATTAAGAATATTTTTCATAAAGTTTTGGCTGCAGTTCTATTTAGCGCTACAAATAATTTGTGTTTTCGCAGTAATAATTATTGTTAGACGCCATTCGCATTTTTCTACAGGACACGGAAATGCAAATAAAAGGGAACCACTTCTCACTGATACTGGGTGCCCTAGTTCGTGGTTTCCTGATGTTTGCCCCAATAATAGCACAGCTGAAGTGATGACAACAGGAAATAGTTCAAAATGAATTGATACATCATGTTTGGATAATAGTGATGACTGTTGCTGATCCTGACTTCGTTGCCACAACAGTTGATGATTCATCAAGCAGCAGTGGCGAGAAGGAACAAAAGAGAAAAAAAGTTCAATGGGAACAAAGACCAAGGTAAACAATAAAGGTTTCTGTAGCATAGTACATTTCGCAAAACAATATAATATAGGCATTATATTTTAAAATTACACATTTTTATTGCAGGAGAGATCTCCTTACAAACTACTGGGCAACGCTTAAATCTTTCTCCACCTATATCCACAGCGGAACATAATACAACTATATCCTCACCAAACACTGTTAGCACACAATGATGTGAAAATAAGAATAAAAAGACCCGTAAAAGGAATAGGAACCCAGCCTCATGGATAGTAAATAGAGCAAAAGAATCTCTCAACAGAGGTTTTGCACACATTGGTCGAAAAGGTGCTGGAATAAAAGCAAGAGTAATGAAGCCTGGATGTGATCCTAACTTATGCCGACTAAAATAACAAGTTAACTCAAAAAAATCAGGCAGGATATTTTTGAACAGTTCTGGCAGATGGGGGATCATAGCAGACAACAAGAGTTCGTCTGTTGACATGTGAAAAATGTAAGCAGGAAACAGATTCGAAATGTGGCAGAAGCAAGAAAACAATTTTCAAGACAGTATTTTCTAACAGTCGATGGGAATATCATTAAGGTGTGTCAGAAAATGTTTCTGCACACTCTCTCTATTACATATATGTGGGTCAGAACTGCCATGCAAAAACTGAGAACAGATGGAATTCTGTCACCTGAAATGAGAAGAAAGCATTCCAGAAGGGGAAATACAATAGGGCCTCAAATAAAGGAATCAGTGTGAGAGCACATGAACAGCTTTCCTTGTGTAGAGTCACATTACACAAGAAAAGAAACAAGCAGAAAATACCTCGATGGAGAACTGAGCATTGCAAAAATGCACAGACTGTACCAGGAATGGATCAAGGAAATAAAATATGCCTCCATATATCCTGCCACATTAAGGCAATACACTGATATATTCAACCAAGATATAATTTGTCATTCTTTTGGCCTAAAAAGGATAAGTGTGAACTATGTGAGCTTTACGATAGTTTCTCTGGAGAGGAGAAAGCAAAGTTGGAGACAAATACATGTCTCACGTTGCCAGTAAAACTATTGTCAGGGATCTGAAAGAAAAAGACAAAATGAGTTCAATCATGAACAAGTCCATCATTAGTGCATGTTTTGATCTGCAGAAAGCGTTAGCTACTACTCAGTCTGATGTGAGCCTTTACTACTACAAATGGAAATATTCCACTTACAATTTTACAGTGTACGACATGGGAAACAAGGAAGGGCATTGCTATGTTTCACATGAGGCCATTGCCTGCCGTGGCCCAAATGAAATAGCTAGCTGTCTTTACCATTTCTTGCAGATGAAAGCTTGCAAAGGTGGAAAAAGATTCAACGTGTACTCTGATAGCTGTGGAGGCCAAAATAAGAACAGATTTCTATTTTGTATGTTCGTCATTGCTTCTGTTAAGTTTGGAATTTCAGTCACACATCGCTTTCTAGAACGGGGTCACTCCCAGAATCAAGGTGACTCAAGGCACACTCTGATCGAAAGAAGAATCAATCAGTGTATGTTCCGAATCAATGGGTCACTTTAATTAGAATAAGTAAGGTCACTGGAAGGCCATACACAGTTAATGAAATGAATCAGGACTTAATTTACGACTTCAAGAACGTAGCGCAGAAGCAACAGTGGATGTATGATACTAATCAAAATAAAGTAATGTGGAGTAAAGTATGGGAAATTGCTGTCTTTGAAGGCCGACCATACAAAGTGTACTTTAAGTACACTTACCAGGAAGAAGCAAAGTGTATCGTTGTCCAGAAGCACTCTAGAAGACAACAGTTATCGTCCTGCGACATCCTTGAACAGCCATATCATGGAATATTACCGATCAGTGAACTGAAGTTGAAGGATCTCTTGTCCGTATGTGACAGAAAGTGCATCCCAAGCGTTTATCATCCATTTTATCAAAGCCTGGTTTCAACACAAACTGGTACACCAGAACAACATGACAATGATGTGTCAAGTGCAGATGAATGATGAGCTATTGTCAAAAGTGCTCAAAAAATTTTTAATAACTTGTTTAGTCAGTTTTTGTTATCATAAAGCAATTGTAACGCAACTTAGATACAAATATTCTGTATATTTTTCCAGAGAAAAACATCGTAAGTCTGAAAACTATACTTTTGGAAAAGGGTGGAGCACATTAGTATAGTACATTTAAATCTCTTCATTTATAGCTGTTTACCTGTGTAATTTCATTACAATTTAAATAAATTCTGATTTACACTGTTTACTTAAACTTTCTTTTGCTTCTCCTGTAAAACTGACAATTTTGAGTTACGATGTTAATACTTGGGGCCATCAATATATTGACAGGCTGGGTAGGACAGTACAAAGAAGTATGTAGCATAATAATAGGAATGATAGAAATCACAATGGGAGTAATCACAGAAACAGAGGAAATGGTAACTCCCATTAGGATCAAAGTGACAATAGAGAGAGAAATTCTAAACAGCAGCAGGACAGGAATAATGGGGATAACCATGAGCATTTTAGTAGAAGAAACAATCACAGAAGTAACTACTCGGGAAGTGGCAGTTTGCCTCAATGAAGGTCCATAGTTTTGGGGCAAGGAAACATAAAAGCACAGGATCCCTAAGTTACAATCACAATTAGACAGTAATAATGGTGTTAATGATGTGGCACTTGTATCTGAAATTGAACAGAAGCTTTCTCATTTATGTTTTGATCAAAAGTTTTGGGATACTATGTTTAATTATGGCGATGAGTGCTAATCACAAACCAGACTGTGAGAGTAGTGAGAATTTTGGTGGAGTATGTACTAATGATTTCTTCTCTTTGGTGGAAAACAGTGTTGTTGATGTATGTAAATCAGGTGATGACTGTATGGGTTCTGAACTAGGTGGTATTTTTGATGTAGATGTGAATGAGTGCTGTGAAGTAACTGAGGTTGGTGAGTCTGAGACTGGTGGCTTCTTACAAATGAATGTAGGTGAGGTAAGTGACTTTGATGGAGATGAGACTTGTATTCTCAGTGATGGTGTTGATGAAGTAATTTTGAAGGTATATGGTAATGAGGATTCGGTATTACTGGAGTTTAAGAATAATGAAGTTTCAGAGTTATTTGTAAATGGTGTTGACAATACAGGTAAGGTAAGTGATGTATGCGATGTTGTGAGTGAGGATCATGGAATACCAGTCCAGCCAAAAAAGTTTTTCATTAATATTATGCAGAGTAATGATCCAGAGAGTGAAGGTGAGGTATCTGAGAGGCTGGAGAATGGAGGTGAAAACTTTTTGAAGTCTATATTGGATCAGATTGATGATAACTTAGACAGAGATGCATTCTGGAATAAGTTGACTGTGGTCAGTCAGAATTTGTATCCCAATTGGTGGAATGAAGTTAAAGAGGATCTACACAGGAAGTGTAATTTTGACAGTAATGTATTTTGTTTTCCTTCTGTAACAAGTTATGTTAGTTGTGCCATGGAATCTATTCGTTGTGTTCAATCTTTATCTGACAATATGAGTAATCAAAGTAATGATAGGATACCAGTAAAGTTGATAAAACCTTTTAGAGACAGTGAGGATGGAGCATCTGATGAAACTGAAAGTGATCTTTTGCATGAAGTGTCTGATAACAGAGACGATGATTCAGATTTTGGGTGTCCTTACATTAAAATTAAATTGGTCAGTGGGAAGGCAACTGTTTGATTCATACAGGTAGCCTGATATGTGAACAATTTAGATAGTATGAATTTTGTGCAAATGCCCATTGTACGTGTAAAGACAAGAGGAGCTACAGGTAAGCAAAGCAAATTGGTAAAATCTCAGGTACTTTTAACTTTTAATATAGAAGACAATAGTTTTGAACATGGATGCTTAGTGATCTCTAGTCTGGAAGAAAATATAATTTCATTATGGAATGGATAGTGCAAGCTGAGGCTTCTTTTGTATGGCATGCTAAAGAATTGTTTATTTTGGAACCTAAAGGTAATACTTACGTGAAAACTAATTTCTGTATTTTAAACTGTGGGAAAAGTTGTAACTATTTGCACAACATTGTGAACCAAGTAGTCCATAATTATTGTTATAATGAATGACATTTTCACTCTCTTGTGTTTGAGTTTTACTGACAGCTAATGGTGGACGTTCATACTAGAGAACAGACAGGTGATAGTCATGTGCCATTAGAAAGCTGAACAAACATTAGATCAAAGCAGTTACACAATGCATCTATTTTACAAATGTCTTTGATTCCAATGGGATTTTAGATGTGCATGATATGTAGTATGTGATTTTAGGTTTGGTGCATAGGACAGTTTTAAGTCATTGACAGATATATGAACAACAGGGCAACAGACTGTCACACAAAAATTCGTATGGGAGACCTACAGCCTTATGTAGACTGACAGAGTGCCAAACCACTGCCCAGGAGTACATTGGATGAGAGTGATGTATGAAGTGGTCTCTGTTATCTATGACAGAAAGTGATAAGATCTCAAATGAGTAAATGGTCAAGCTGTCCAAGTCCAGTGTTTTGATAAAAGAGAATACCTCAATGCTTTTCTGTGGCAGATTACTTGCAGCGTGGGAAGTATTGTAGAAATGGAGCATAAAATCTGTTTCTATATCTAGGTAGGGAACAACTCCAGTTTGTGTAGGCATTGATGAGACCCTTAGAATATTTTGTTAGAGACTGCCAATCACTACATATTCATTATTATTAGTACCAAGGAGCAGAAGAGGGACATTCAGTGTTAAGGTAGAGGCTGCAATTGAAGTGTAAACACTGTTAGTAGTACCTGAAACTTTCAAAGTGACTAAGGACTCTTTTTGGAAGTAATGAATAGGTAGAGTCTAACACTGATAAATATGGTAGGTGGAATACAAGGGTTGTAGATGAAGTGTATTTGTGAAAATGTTTTTGTGTTTTAGAGCTAGGAAAAGGAGGTGTCTTCCCCTGAATCTGGATAAGAAAAATATCAATACTAAATGTAATGTTCATAGGAGAATTCAGAGTTTGGATTAATGGTGTACCATCTGATGATCACTGTTGTTTAATTAAAGTTTCTCCATTGCTGAAAGTCATATAATCCCACTATTGCCTGGAAATTCCTGTAGGCATAAGTTGTCATGTAATAAGACAAGTCTTCTGACTACAGTTTCGAAAAACTGCTAGTAGACTATTGCAACCAAATCATGAAGTCTTTATTTATCATACATTTTGTCATGTACAATGATATAGGACTTGTCATATGTTAAGACAAAAAAACTTAAATAATAGTGTCTGTATATAACACATGCAGATAATTAAGTACATAAACAAAAGCAAATCATGAAGATACATATAAAATCATACAGATAACTCAGTACATAAACCAAACAAATTCTAAGTTTACCTTATATCCAGTGACACCTGGCTATGTTAAACTTAAGTTATGGATTCATATCCAGTGACACCTAGCTATGTTCAACTTAAGTTACAGATTCATGAAATTTATGTAAACATCAACACTGTAAAATCTTCAATTATAAGTATTTTCTTAATATCATTTTTTAATATTTGCAACTTTTTTACCTTTTTAATTCTTAAGGGAAGAGCAATGAAAAGAATTTTGAGGCAATACATTATGATTTTTTGGTTCAGGACTTCGTTATGTTCTTCTCTATGGAAGTCAGTTCTGTGTGTAGTTTCATAGTCATAGTTTTCAAAGAAAAGGGCTTGGGATGGGATTTAAAAAAAGTATATACTTTCATAGATGTAAATAGATTGAAAAGTCATAACTTTCAGTTCTTCGAATATTTCCCTACAGGACTCCCTAGGTGCAATTCCTTTTATAATTCTTATCGCTTGTTTCTGTATAGTAAGGGAGTGTTTTGATAGAGTTGAAAGACCCCAGAATATAACACCATATCTCAATAGACTAGGTATGAATGCATAATAGGCACTCATCACTGTTTCTTCACTGCAGGAATTTTTGAACATTCTTAATACATAACAGCATTTACTTAGTTTTTTTATTGAGCCATTCTATACGTTTATCCCATTCCGGATGCTCATCTAACCAAATTCCTAAAAATTTAGTATTTGAAGCTTGTAGTGTTTCCTGCTTGCCTAACTTCACTATTATGTTAGGGGTTACTCTATTAGAAGTATGCCTGTAATTCATCCTTAACATTTTCTTCTCATTAACAAATAGACTATTTTCTCTGAACCATTTAACTATTTCTTCATTTGTTACTTCTGTTTTTTTGTAAGTCAGTCTCATTCAGTTTTAACAAAGAGGATAGAATCATCAGCAAACAATATGTTATCAGCTTGTGTTAAATAACTTGGTAAGTCGTTTATGAATATCAAGAACATTAGGGATCCCAATGCCAGATCTTGGGGATCTCCATGAGTAACTTTCTCATATCCAGAAAAGAAGGATTTACCATCATGAACTATTTCCACTTTCTGGTATCTATCAGATAAGTACAAATTAAACACATATGAGTCATGCCAAGGACTCCACTGCAGTATAGTTTCTCAAGCAAAATTTTATTATCAATAACATCAAATGCCTTAGATAACTCTAAAAACAATCCACAGTATTTCATTATGATCAATGTAATTTAGAACAATTTTTAAGAAATTATACATAGCAATATCGGTTGATCTATTTTTTTCTACACACATTTTGTTCATTTGAAAATATTCAACATTTGTTCAAAAATGTAGAGAGTCTTTTGTACATTATTCTTTCAAAAATTTTTGAGAAGTAAGACAACTTTGATAAGGGTCTGTACTTTTTTACATAATGAGGATAACTGTTTTTATATACTGGTTTTATTATTGACAGCTTAAGTTCTCTACGGAAAGTACCAGTGCTGAAAGGAACATTAATTATATCAATGAGCTGAAGAAGTATATATTTGTTGTGTTGAATTACTTTGTCAGGCATGCCATCTGTACTACAGGAAATTTTATTTTTTAGTTTGCTGATTGCACTACTCTGCCTCTTGTACTGTTATCGGATTAAAAAAAAAGAGAAACATACTTTTAGGAATTACAGAGGTGTTGTGATTATCCGTTATGTGACTTTGATTTTTTATAAGATTTTGTACTAAACATGCATAGTGGCTATTGAATATAGTGGAAATTTGTATAGGATCATTTATTGTTTTGCCTTCACTTTGAAGAAGGATGTGTGTGTTTTTTTTTTTTTTTTTGCTTTGATTCTGTCTGAGTTTGTATTTATCACATTCCAAACTGATTTCAATTTTATGCTACCCTTGTTTCTGCTGATGTATGAATCGTTGCTTAATGTTTTTGCTGCTGTAATGACTTTCTTGTACACTTTTCTGTGACAGTTTACATACCGTTTCAGAGCTGGATTTTGCCTAACCGATTTAATTAACTTTCTAAGTTTCTCTGAAGATTTTCTTATTCCCTGTGTTACCCAAGTGTTAGTTCTGGTTTTTACTTTAATTTTCTTTAGAGGGAATGCAGTTTCATAGTTATTTTTGTAACAAGCTAAAAAAGACTCTAACTTCATATCTGCATTGTCATATTTATCCAAATCCCATTCTGAATTTTTTAACGATGAATTAAAAATCCTAATATTGTCCTCATTTATAGATCTTCTGTAGAAGTAGTTCTCATGCTTCCTGGAAATTGTACTGAGTACATTATTTACAGTAAATTTTATTGCTTCATGGTCTGAGAATCCAGTGTCAGTCACTTCTACACTATGATCAAATGTTGGCAAGTCAAAAAATATTTGATCAATTGTAGTTTTAGTGGCCTTTCCAAGTCTTGTGTATTCATGGACTGTGGATGATGGATTATGTGAATATAGCAAATTATTCAGTTTGGGTACATTTTGACAGGTATGTTAAAGTTTACACTGAAATCTCCAACTACAGTAATAATTTCTTTAAAATGTATTAATTCACTAAAGATTCTTTCTACACTGTCCAAAAAAACACTATAAAGTTGTCTGATGGGGATCAGTACATGTACACAATGATTATTTTGGGTTCTTTAAGTTTGCAAAAGCAATGTTCAAACACTTTTTCAATGTTATTTATGTTACTGAACTAAGTTCCTTTGCATTCAATTCCTTGCTAAACATGTATGCATGTTCCTCCACCTATAAAAGTCTCTCCACAGAAGCTACTAATAATTTCAAATCCTGTTATTCTAGCAGTACATGCTTGGTTTTCCTTTAACCAATGTTCACTCACACATAAAACTAAAATACCTTTTAGCCGATCACGCAAAAGTACTTATAATTCAACAATTTTACAAGTTATACCCCAAACATTCTGATAAAATATTACTAGTGATTTATTGTCCTTGGGAACTGTCACACTGCTCACCTCAATGTTTGGTTGCTGCTTGTCTTCAATACTGGTGACACTTTTCTTTTGTTTGACCGGCAGGTAGTTTCTACTGCTTCAAGTGGTTTAGTTGACTCTGATGTTGTTGATGTCAGTGGTGTAAGATGTCTTGTTGCTTCTGCAGATTACAGGTGCTCACATAAATTGCATCTATAAAATGTGTTCATGGGGGGACAAAAGTAAAATGTTCTGGCTCCCACTCCTCTTCAATGTAGCCAATTTCCAAACAAAAACCCAAAACATATGCTTTCTTGTAAAGGTTTTCCTAAATGTTTTTGTTTATTTTGCAAGTGACTAGAGCGTGTTCTGTGCTCATGAAAGCAAACAAAGTTTAACATTGTCTTGTTTGTTATTTTATGTGTTTTTACATTGTAGATACTTTCTTTAGTCCATGTAGTTGTTACCATATTGAATGTTTATCTGTACTAATTTCATTAATGACAGGAGACAGTGTATTATTCTGTACCCGATCAATTGTGCATGTAGGCATGCTTTTGTTATGATGTATTACGAGATAGGAAATCTAAATTTGTATTTTGGTTTGGATTAAGTTGAAATCAGTTAGAATTTGCTATCATTCATTTTTCTGGTAGTTACTGTAAAAAGTCAGCTGCTTACTGGCACAAATTAGATAAAAGGGTTTTTGTTTTGTTGCGTCTATACTGCAAGCTCTTTATAAATTCTGTAATACTGGTCTCTTAATATCTTACCATTATGGATGTTGCTGTAAGGTATTTAGAGAGGAGGTATTCTGTGAGGATGGTAAATCCTGGTTTCATATAAGCAAATATACTAGGGTAGAAGAGTCAGCATCCATAGGAGCCCTTCAAAGGACATGTAGTATTTTCAGTAGTGATAGAAAAATCACTTGAATGAAGGCTAGACTTTGTATCCTTCAGATAGGGAAAAATTTCAATAGGCATAACAGATAATGGGTGAAGGAGGGTGAATCTGCAAAGTGCGCATAGTGTCAACTTGAGCAATGAATGTAACCTGTTTCCTGAGGGGGAAAGTAGACTTGTAGCAAGAAAATTTCAGCTAAATCAGAAATAAAGTCAGACAGGAACAGAAAATTTTCGCTGCCAGGTAGGAATCATGGGTGATGTGTAAGCATTCAGTATCAGGGTTCCACATCACAAGCATAGTTAAACCACGTGCAAGCATTGGCCAGGACAAAGAACACATTAAGATATTAACTAACAAGGGCACCCATATGACAGTTTGTGGGTGAGGGGAGGGGGGGGGGCTAGCTCTTCATCTACCTCTACATCTATATTTTGCAAACCACCATGAAGTGCATGGCAGAGGGTACATTCTGTTGTACCAGTTATTAGGGTTCCTTTCCGTTCCACTCACATATGGAGCACAGAAGAAATGATTTTCAATGCTGTAATTACTGTAATCTTATCCTCATGATCACTATGTGAGAAATACATAAAGGGCTGTAGTGTAATCCTATAGTCATCATTTAAAGCCGGGTCTTGAACCTCTGTTAGTAGTCTTTCTTGGGATAGTTTACATGTATCTTCAAGAGTCTGCTAGTTCAGTTCTTTCAATATCTCAGTGATACTTTCCCATGGGTGAAACAAATCTGTCACCATTCATGCTGCCCTTTTCTGTAAACATTCAATATCCCCTGTTAGTCTTATCTGGTATGTGTCCCACACAATTGAGCAATACTGTAGAACTGTCGCATGGGTGGTTTGTAAGCAATCTCCTTTGTAGACTGACTGCACTTCCCCTGTATTCTATCAGTACATCCCCAGTATTCTGTCAATAAACTGAAGTCTACCACCAGCCTTACCCACGAGTAAGCCTACATACCCATTTCATTTCATATCCATACAAAATGTTATATTTATATGAGTTGGCCAATTCCAACAGTCACTCACTGATATTATAGTCATAGGATACTACATTTTTTTGTTTTGTGAAGCTCAAAATTTCTAAACATTTAGAGTAATTTGTCAATCTCTGCACCATCCCAAAATCTTATCGAGGCCTGACTGAATATTTAGGCAGCTTTTCTCAGATAGTACTTCATTATAGATACTGTATCACATGTGAAAAGTCTGATTTTACTATTAATATTGTTTGCAAGGCTATTAATATACAGAAAGAACAGCAAGGGCCCCAACACACTTCCCTGCCCTTCTACATCTGATGATGACATTCCATCCAAGATAACATGCTGTGTCCTCCCTAACAATAAGTCCTCAATCCCATCACAAATTTCACTTAATACCCTATATGATCATACTTTTGACAGTCAGCATAGGTCTGGTCAGATGCTTTTCAGAAATCGAGAAAAACTGCAGTGTTTTTGGAATCCATGCCAACCATTCTGTTTGAGATACCTCATTATTTTTGAACTCAGAATGTGTACTAAGATTCTAAAACAAATCCATGTCAAAGATATTGGACAGTAGTTTTGTGAATCACTTCTACTACCCTCCTTGTAGATGGGTGTTTCCATACTTTTTCCCAAGGACTGGGCATGATTTTTTGTTTGAGGTATATACATTAGATTGTAGTTATAAGAGGGGCTAACTCGGCCACAAATTCAGTATAGAACCTGATAGGGATTCCATTGGGCCCTGGAGCTTTGTTCAGTTTAAACAATTAAATATTTTCGCACCTGTCAGCACCCACTTTCCTTGGAATTCGAATTATTATATTATTCCTGAAATTTGAGGGTATTTCGCCTCTCTCATACATCTTGCTCACCAGATGGAAGAGTTTAGTCATGGCTGGCTCTCCCAACGGAATGTTGTCTACTCTCAGAGCCTTGTTTTGACTTATGTGTTTCGGTGTTCGTCAAATTCATCATGCAATATCATATTTCCCATCTCATCTTCATCTACATCCTCTTCCATTTCCATAATATTGTCCTCAAGTACATTGCCCTTGTATAGAACCTCTATATACTCCTTCCACCTTTTTCCTTTCCCTTCTTTGCTTAGCACTGATTTTCCATCTGAGTTCTTAATATTCATACAGGTGGTTATCTTTTCTCCACAGGTCTCTTTAATTTTCCTGTAGGCAGCAGCTATCTTACCACTAATGATATATGCATCTACATGCTTACATTTGTCCTCTATCCACTCTTGCTTAACGATTTAGCAATTCCTGTTGATCTCGTTTTTGAGACGTTTGTATTTCTTTTCACCTGTTTCATTTATTGATTTTTTATATTTTCTCCTTTCATCAATTAAATTCAGTATCTCTTCTGTTACCCAAGGATTTCTACTAGGCCTCATCTTTTCACCTACTTGATCCTCAGCTGCCTTCACTATTTCATCTCTCAAAGCTACCCATTCTTCTGCTGCTGTATTCGTTTCCCCTGTTCTTATCAATTGTTTCCTGATGCTCCTTCTGAAACTCTCTACAACCTCTGGTTCTTTCATTTTATCCAGGTCCCATCTCCTTGGTTTCCTACCTTTTTGCAGTTACTACAGTTTCAATCTATAGTTTATAACCAATAAATTGAGGTCAGAGTCCATATCTGCCACTGGACATGTCTTACAATTTAATACCTGGTTCCTAAATTTCTGTCTTACCATTATTTAATCTATCTGTAACCTTCAAGTGTCTCCAGCTTCTTCCATGTATACAACCTTCTTTCATGATTCTTAAACTGAGTGTTAGCTATGTTTAAGTTAAGCTTTGGGCAAATTTCCACCAGGTGGCTTCCTCTTTCATTCCTTACCCGCAGTCCATATTCACCACCTACTTTTCCTTCTCTTCCTTTTCCTACTAATTGAATTCCAGTCCCCCATGACTACTGTGATATTCACTGCATTCTGCACATTGCATGATTTTCACAAAGTACATTAGTGGAAAAATGTACTGATCCCCAGTTACATAATAAGTTTCTGCAAGAGCTTCTTGGGTGCACTCTACCCATAATTCTGATGATTCTTCTTCTGTGCAATAAGGACTTTATTGCTCATGGCTGCTATTCCCAGAACATGATGCCATATGTCATAAGTGAATGGAAGTATCCTAAGTATGCAGCTTTGATTGTTTCCCAATCACAAATAGATGAAATTGAGTGAATGGCAAATGCTGCCAAATTCAGTCATTTACTTAGGTCGATTATGTGAACTGTCCAGTTCAGAGTGTTGTTAATGTGTAATCCCAGGAATGTAGAAGACTCAACACTCAATATTTCTTTGTCACCACATTTTATTTCAATATTTTCCAGTTTTATGTTTGCTGTTTGAAGCTGAATAAGTTGAGTCTGTTTACATTGAGGGACAGACCATTAGAAGTGAACCAGTCAGGAGCTTATTTGAATATAGTGGTCTTCCTCTGTCATAATGGTTGTGTCATCTGCAAATAGGTACCCCATGGCAGATCATTGATAAAGATTAGGAAAAGTAAGAGACCAAGCACTGAACCCTGTATTACTTCACATTTCACTGTGCCCCAATCAGCGCAGGCAGGTGCAATTATTCAACACTACCTTCTGCCTTCTGTCAACTAGATATGATTCGAGCTACATCCCAACTTTTCCATATAAGCCATATTGCTCAGCCTATGTAAGTACAATTTTGTGATCTACTCAGTTAAATGCTTTAGGCAGATCACAAAAATTTCCAACTGGTGACATTTTATTGTTTATGAACTCAAGGAGTTGGTTAACAAATGAGAGAATGATGTGTTCAGTTGAAATACTCTTTTAGAATCTAAATTGATTTTTTTACTGATATTATGTTTATTCAGATGATCCATGATTCTCTTGAACATAAGTTTCTCTAAGATTTTAGAGAGACTTGTTAGCAATTAAATTGGCTGGTAGGTGGAAACCTCAGTTTTATCACATTTTCCAACAGTGGCTTAGCAATTGAATATCTGAATCTATTGGGGACAACATCTTGATTTATAAACTCATTAAATATGCTACTTTTGAATACATTGTGGGATTATACAGTGGTCAATATTTATTAAAAATATTTACTATCAAAAACAGTCTTGATCACAAATTATTTATTCTGGTGACTGGTTTCAACCACAACTGTAAATATCTTCAGACCATTGAATAAGAACCTCCTTCTGGTGGTAAATCACTACTACCAGAAGGATGTTCTTACTCATTGGTCTGAAGATGACCACAGCTGTGGTCAAAACTGGTCACCAGAATAAATAATTGTGATCAAGACTGTTTTTGATAGGTAATATTTGCATTAAATATGTGACAGAGAACTTCAAGAATAAATCTGCAGCAGCGATTCAGAACTTTCATAGATATATTATCCACTCCAGTGGAACTTTTAGTTTTCGTTTGCCTTATTACCTTCTCAATCTCATTGGCTGAAATGTATGGTACATGCATCTAACCATTTTTGTTCTGTACTGCTTTTTGAAGAAGGTTCATGGCTTCAAGCATAGGTCATTTACAACCAGTTTGATCCACAGCAGTCAAAAAATGGTTGTTGAAGATATTGGCAACTATATCACCTTCATCTTGTGGTGTTGCAGTTCTTCTTGTTATGTCCATGCTTGCTTGAAATGGGAAGAGAAATTCCACATTATGAAAGACACCATTTTTCTGTTTTGTTTCACCCAGACATGTTTCAGCACATTTAAGTGTCAGAGGTGGAATTCCACTACCTATATCACGTTCATTTATCATGCTTTCATTAAGAAGTATATAGAGGGTCCATACAAGGGCGATGTACTTGAGGCCAATATTATGGAAATGGAAGAGGATGTAGATGAAGATGAAATGGGAGATACGGTACTGCGTGAAGAGTTTGACAGAGCACCGAAAGACCTAAGTTGAAACAAGGCCCCGGGAGTAGACAACATTCCATTGGAACTACTGACGGCCTTGGGAGAGCCAGTCCTCACAAAACTCTACCATCTGATGAGCAAGATGTATGAGACAGGCGAAATACCCTCAGACTTCAAGAAGAATTTAATAATTCCAATCCCAAAGAAAGCAGGTGTTGACAGATGTGAAAATTACCGAACTATCAGTTTAATAAGTCACAGCTGCAAAATACTAACGCGAATTCTTTACAGACGAATGGAAAAACTGATAGAAGCCGACCTCGGTAGAGATCAGTTTGGATTCCGCAGAAATGTTGGAACACATGAGGCAATACTGACCCTACAACTTATCTTAGAATATTAGTTTATTTATGATCCTAGCTCCAAACACCATTTATAACAGCTGCATTCTAATTATGTTGTCATAACAATAATTCCATAAAGTCCAATCACTCCAAATTAATGAATTGCATCTGCTTCAGGTAAAATATGAGGCTTATTTGCAAGTTTAAATTTTTTAGAACAAGAGTGACACATAGAGATCAAAAGTGATTAGCTCTGTGGGGATGTAGAACCACTGGCTCTACCCCCAATAATATTGCTGCCCTATCATAGCAAGAACAACTGTGTCTTTGCCATATTAGTTCTCTGTAGTATGTGCTCTATACTACATGCATTGTGTATTCACTGTGAAAATAAAAGTATTCATAGTTAGTGACAGGAGTGAGAGTGATTATTTATTGTTGTAATTACTACACCCCCCCCCCCCCCCTCCCCACAACCTACAACTCCATGTGTTGAGGTGTCTAATAACAGTGATGGCATCATCTCCTCATTACTAAGAGAAAAGTACTTAGCTCTTCCTATTTGGTGTGTGATAGAACCTAATTTGCATTATGAAGTGAAACAATCTTCAAATAAGGCTTGAACAGCACATTAAAACTCATTTTCACACTTATTGAATGAAACTTCCATATAGACCTGGCTCACGCTGAGAATACTTGTACAGATCTTCCATATACTCTTTTTGTGGGTGCACTGAGCCGATTTGGCAGGTGCAACTGCTGGAATATAAAAATGTTCTCAGCAATGCAAACCCATTAGGAAATGTATTATCGACAGTAACATCTTAATCGAGTCACAAACTAATTACAAAATCAACCAAATGCACCATGTTGTACGTGACAAAACATAATTACAATTTTAATTGAATAATCTAATAGATTCACAATCCTTCAAATCAAAATTTATATTGTAAGTGTTTTTGACAATAAATTTTATAAATATTAATTTTAACCAAAGTTAAACTATAATTTCACTTTCCACCAAGTATAGTAGTTTCTTACAGCAAATTTTATTATTTTACATAAATTACTTCATTTCAGTCTGTGACAAAGATGATAGCTATGACATTTTTCTGCATTGCAAACAACTATACACAGTGCTCTATGCAGACTGGTCATGGGTTTAGTCAGCGCAATTTCTATACAGGGTGGTCAGAAACAGTCTGAAATCTTGTAAGAGTATTGCAGGGGAAAATGTGCTGAAAGATAACTGTTAGAATAAAATTCAATACGCTGTGCCATTTCCATGCTATTTAGCACTGAAATTACCCAATATTGTCAGTGCATGCAGAAATTCAAGCAGCTTTCTAGAGGTGGCAATGGCCAAATGTGTTCTCCATTTGGTTAGTTGGAACCGAACAAATAAAAATCATTGGAGGTTAGCAAGGATCGAACACCCAGGCATTCACCCCGGTGGGTCCTCATTTGGGAGTAACTGAAGTAAAAATTTGTGTCATATCCAGCATCTTAAAAATAATAGTACTGCTCCAATTTGTGAGGTAGTGTAGTGGTTAAGGGACATTCATAACGTCCTATCATTGTAGAATCTTTGAGCAAGTGATTTTGATTATTTTTATTTGTTTACAATACTGAACAACGGAAAATCCAGGATGGAATAATGACAATATTATGAAAAGGGAAGTTGCTACTCACCATATAGCAGAGATGCTGAGTCACAGATAGGCACAACAAAAAGATTAACAAAGAGATAGAGGGGCTGGCCAGTACTTACCTCAGCTCAGTACAACCGATAGATACACATAAAACAGAACTGAAAATTTACATTCCTAGCTTTCGGAACTTTGTTCCTTCATCAGGGAGGAGAGAGGGGAAAAAAGGGAAGAAGGGAAAGTGGATTCAGTTACTCACAACCCAGGTTATGAAGCAACAGGGAAAGGTAAACAGGGAGGGTAGCAAGGATGGAGGCATGGTTGTCAGAGGG
Organism: Schistocerca serialis cubense; assembly: GCF_023864345.2. Lineage (NCBI taxonomy): Eukaryota > Metazoa > Arthropoda > Insecta > Orthoptera > Acrididae > Schistocerca > Schistocerca serialis. Next base: position 658,806,206 of record NC_064641.1, on the reverse strand, counting down.
AAGCCAAAGATATTCTACTGTAAGTACTGTGCCAGCTTCAAACCAAAGAGGATGCATACAGAAGTAAAGAGGTATATAGTATAAAGATAAACACAACTATGTAGGATGAAAAGATGCGTGAATGGCTAAAGAGGAAAGGGAAAGAGGAGAAGACTGAAGAGTGAATGGGAGTGAGGTTGTTTAACGTAGGTTCAGTCCAGGGGGATGGCGGGATGAAAGGATGTGTTGGAGTGCAAGTTCCCATCTCTGCAGTTCAGAGGGACTGGTGTTGGGTGGGAGAAGCCAAATGGCACATACGGTGTAGCAGGTTCCTAGGTCCCTAGAATTATGCTGGAGGGCATGCTCTGCTACTGGGTATTGGGCATCTCCTAGGCGGACAGTTCGTCTGTGTCCGTTCATGCGCTCAGCCAGTTTGGTTGTTGTCATGCCGATGTAAAAGGCTGTGCAGTGCAGGCATGTCAGTTGATAAATGACATGTGTAGTTTCACACGTAGCCCTGCCTTGAATTGTGTATGTTTTACCAGTAGCGGGGCTGGAGTAGGTGGTTGTGGGGGGATGCATGGGGCAGGTTTTGCAGCGGGGTCGGTTACAGGGGCAGGAACCGCTGGGTAGAGAAGGTAGTCTGGGAATATTGTAGGGTTTAACAAGGATGTTACGGAGGTTAGGGGGGCGACAAAAGGCAACTCTGGGTGGTGTGGGGAGAATTTTGTCAAGGGATGATCTCATTTCAGGGGTTGACTTGAGAAAGTCATATCCCTGGTGGAGTAATTTGTTGATGTTTTCGAGGCCAGGATAATATTGGGTGACAAGGGGGATGCTTCTGTGTGGTCTGGGGGTAGGAACATTGTTGTTGGACGGGGAGGAATGTATTGCTCAGGAAATCTGTTTGTGGACAAGGTCTGCAGGATAGTTGCGGGAGAGGAAAGCACTGGTCAGGTTATTGTTGAGGGATTTGTCCCTCAACAACTACACCAATAACCTGACCAGTGCTTTCCTCTCCCGCAACTATCCTGCAGACCTTGTCCACAAACAGATTTCCCGAGCAATACA